>NC_056626.2:2601979-2851979 GCF_002870075.4 Lactuca sativa | reverse complement strand
CTCACGGGTTTCCGCCATGGAGAAGATGAACCACCGTCATTAAACCCTAACGCAACAGTGAAAACTCTTAAAGGAAAATCTGTCTCTTTCTTCTCCGCCATCTTTCCCAAATTGTTGGTCTTGTTCGGGTTCGACAACGCCAGAGTTCAGGTTCGATTTTGTAGCACATGTGGCTAGAGTAAAACTTTGATCTCCGTCTATGGCTTGAGTTTGCAGTGCCTACGCCTCTTTAAAACCCTGGTAGCGGTGATACAAAACTCTCATATAAGATGGCTTCAGGGAGCAAGGGATGAAGCAATGAGTTGCAGCTTTTTTGGGGTTTCTGCAAGGTGGTTCGGCAAGCATTGACAAGGCAACAGTTTGGATTGGAGGCAACGACCTTCTTCCATCTGCAACTAAAAACACATAGTAAAACCACACACATCGTTCACATGATTACTAAAAGCGCTCACCCCCAAAATCATAGTTAGGGTTTCAAAATCAACAACAACAAGAGGTGGTATGGTGGTGGTTTAGCAAATCGCGAGTAGGGGAGCCGACGGAAGGCTATCGTTGGCATCTTCTTCCTTTTTTCTGGTCCAATCAACAACAAACACGAATGGGGAAAGAAGAGCCCATTAATCGTCGAGGAAAGCAGTGAGGGTCACCGATGGTACTGTTGATCGGAGTGGGAAGTGGAACAAGTGGCAGGAGGGAGGTTAGATCGGAGGCAACAACCTTCTTCAATCTGATTCATTTTTCCTCTTCAATATGATTCATTTTTCCAACGAGAGAGAGAGAGAGAGAGAGAGAGAGAGAGAGAGAGCCACCTTTTTTTAATTTCAAATTAACAAAATATTAAAAATAAATAAATAAAAACAAAGAGATTTTCCTCTTTTCACACACACTTAACAGAATTTGTTAAGAAAGTTAGTCATAAGGATCATTTGTGTGCAATGTTTGTTTCGTAGGTACCATTTAAGGGAAAAAAGTTTCGTAAGGACTACTTTAGGGAAAACAATAAAACCTTAAGGACCATTCGTGTAATTTGTTCTAGTTTTTATTTGACATCTTCTTATCGAAAAAAACTAAATATACAATTATTCATGATTTTCGGTCCTCTTGAAATATATATATATATATATATATATATATATATATATATATATATATATATATATATATATATATATATGTGTGTGTGTGTGTGTGTGTGTGTGTAGTAAACCTTTTTTTTGTAAAAAAAAACTCCACTTATGTTTATATTTTTTTTCAAAAAAATGATAATAATAATATCAAAATTCAATTTTTTTGGTTCTCTTTAAATATATATTCATACTGATGTAAAAAATATTTTTTTTATCAAAATTGTAGCTCAGAATCCTCATATTCATGTTGTAAATGATGAAAAATTTAAATTATATACGGTTCAGATTTACAGTGTTAATAATAGTAAGTCTTATTTATATTGCGAATCCTGAAAATTTAATCACATATACAGTTTAGATTAATAGTGTGAGTAAATTCACTTGCGAACTTTACAAAACTAAACTTTAAAAAAAAAATTGTTCCGTTTTTTTAATATTTTGGTTTATTGTTATCAACAAAAATAAAATAAATATATCAAAATTTATAATTTTTTGTGCTTTCTAAATAGACATTAATATTGATGTATAAAAACATTTTTTTTTCTTTATTTTAGCTCAAATTCATATTATGAATGCTGAAAATTAGTTTATATTTAGTTCAAATTCATAGTATAAATAAAAGTAATTCATATTTACATTGTGAATTCCGAAAACTAAATTATATATAGTTCAAATTGACAATGTTAACAGCTTCACTTATGAATTTTAAAATTAAATTATGAATAATCAAAACGTAAAAATATTATAAATTACAAAAAATATATTTTGATTCCCATGTAAAAATATGCATACATGAAAAGTGTATATATACACAAACGTCAGGAGTGTATATGTTCTTCAAAAATAACTTTCATACTGTATTTTTTTTTCCAAGATTATTTTTTATTTTATTTTTATTATTATTATTATTATTATTATTATTATTATTAGTGCGAATGGATTACTATGTGACTAACTTAATGTTTAAATCACCTTAAAAAAAGTCATACGAAAAATTTGTAAAGTTTGCCGAAAAATATTGGTGTGCAGATAAAAGGTAATTAATTATTGTTTTATAGTTAATATGATAAAAAGCTAACCAACTATTTAAAATATTAACGATATAAAAAAAAATTATAAATATAACCAAATTCGTTAATTACTTTGTGCAAAATAGTTAAAAAAAAATCCAAATTATAAATATAGCCATAAAAACGTAGATAGATTAAGCTCATCTTTGATTTTAATATTCCACCTGCGAACGTACAAGTCGCTAAGCACGACTTTGCTTTAGCGATTTACGTTAGCAAATGGTTTTTTTAATAGTTTTTTTTATTTTTCTCGTATAAATATCTCCATCTCTGACTAAAATCGTTGATGAACTAAGTTCATCTACAATTTTCTCTCATCCCACCTGCGATTTTGCGTTTTTTTTTTTATTTTGACTACAAAATTGATAAGGTTTAACTATGAAACTACCTTTTATATATATATATATATATATATATATATATATATATATATATATATATATATATATATATATATATATATATATATATAAAGTTTTGCAAAATTTATCAATTTAGTTCTTATTTCTTTGGAATATTTGTTTAAAACATCTCTAATAAAATGAATTCTCTAACAAAAAATTTGAAAAATGAAATGTCTATAGTCTCTCCATAAAGAGTTCTCCAAAAAAAAAAGTTTGAAAATAAAAGAGAAAAAAAATTACGTTTTTATACCCCTAAAAAAGGGGAAATCAAAGATGGACGTAAAATCACAAATGGACTGAGTCCATCTGCGAACATACAAGTTGCCAAAGTACATAAGTGCTTCATCGGCTTGTACGTTCGCAGATTGACTGAGTCCATCTGTGATTTTGATGGCTATTTTTGTAATTTGAGTTTTTTTTTATTATTTTCCACAAAGTAGTTAAGGGATTAAACTATTTTTGTAATTTTCTCTAAAAAATATCATTCAACTAAAAAATATCATCAAAAGGTAAAATACCATTCTAACAATGACAATGAATTGTTGTTTTTGTTTATAAAATACCATTCAACTATTGTTTTGTATTTTAAAATACCATTAAATTAATGGTCTAAACAAGAGGATATATATATATATATATATATATATATATATATATATATATATATATATATATATATATATATATATATATATATATATATATATATATATATATATATATATATATATATATATATATATATATATATATATATAAAGCTTGGTCATCCTTTGTAAAGTCAATTTTATCATCTCAAAACATTGTAAAAATAGTAAAATACTGTTATGAAAAGAACCAAATGAACCAACCTGCATCAACACACCAAAATAAATCGAATTTTGTTTTGGTTTTTAGAGGACGTTTACTGTTCATTATATTTTTGCAGGGTCCAAACTGAAAAGTTTCCTTTTCATTAAGCTTTTCTCTTCCCCCACACACATATTCACACACCTAGTAAAAAGGCACTTGGTACTCTCTCTCCTCAAACACCTAGTAAAAAGCTCTCAGTATCCTCTTTCTCTCTCTCTCTGTCCACATTATTATAGTCTCTCTCTTTCTCTCTCTCTCTCTCTCTACTCTCTCTACCTTTCTTCATTCGGTATGGTAAAAATCTCCTGATTTTCCCTCATTTTCTGAGATGTTGCAGGCTCTAACTGCGATCGGTAAGGTATTATTGCTATATTTATACATACATATTCCTAAATGAGCAAGCTTACTTTTTTGCTTTATTTCCATATAAATTTTTTGCAACTGGTTATAGATGTGGAGTACGAAACAGATTTGAAGATGATATCTTAATTCTGATTTCTGTACAGTTGAAGTTTGGTGGGTGTTTTCGATTTCGGAAACCCTAGCTGTTCGGATTTAGTATGAACAGTTGTGTGGTTTGAAAAGGGGAAGCGATTCAACGGTGTGTTTTTAATGATTATAGTTTCCCGTTTGGGTGAAGTAAGTGCTGTTTGATTTTTGATCTGAAAATATCCAAAGATAGGAAGAATAATGATAGTAAACTAGTTTATTTAATACTTTCGTTTTGGAAAAGCGAATGAACTGGTTAGATAGATAGATTTGTGCTTGGGGAAAGCAAATAATTTTTTTCTATAACTCACTCTTTTAATTACCTTTACATCTCTACTGTGAAAGTGAAAATGACATTTCCACGTCATGTGGGGAACAATCCTCATCGACTCCAAAGAAACAGTGTTTGCCCTTTTTCGCATTTTAATTGGGGACATCATTATTTTCATGCAACTTTAATTTACTATTATCATGCCGGGAGAAAAGAAACGATGTTTCTTCTTGTTTCATTTAGTTACATTGATTGATGACCTTTTTAATCAAATTCCCTTTTCTTTTTTTTTTGTTAGTTTGCAAGAATGAGCGAGTTTTAGATAGATTAAGAATCGTCCTCATCATTCATCCAGATTGTATTGGTAGTGAGTTTGCTTTTTCCAACAAGAATAAATAATGAGTTATTTGTAACGAAAAGTCATTCATAGTAATAGTATCATCATCTGTATAGTTGAAAAAGTTGTTTTGTAGCTAGATTCCAGGGACAAAGATCCAAATTGTGTGGGCTCTCTGTAACTGAATGAACATCTATAAATCACTACTACTACTACTGTTGGGGTCCTCTTTACTGTGTACTTGGCATATGCTGTCTGTATGGCAAAAAGTTTTCTTCCATGTATATCAATTATTGGGTTTGGGTGGTTTTTAGTCAAGACTTTGAGGGATTCATAATTGAATTTAAATGTTTTAATTGTTTTGCAGATATAAAAGGTATTTGCATTCCATGAAATATTCAGAGGGACAAGTAAAAACAGAGGAATTAGTTTCCAGACATGGAGTGGAATACAAAGTGGGACTGGGAAAACCATGAAATATTCAGCTCAAAAGTTATGGCAAGCCCTAAAAAGCTAAACACCAACTACGAAGAGGACATGGATGGATCTTTTAATCTCTCCGGTGTTGTTGGTGGCAGCGGAGGGTCCGCCTCTGACATGGGGAATAGCTCCATATCAGCTTCAACCGAATCATCATTCAAGGACGGAAATGGAAATGGAAATGGAAATGGAAACGGAAACGGAAACGGAATCGGAGTCAGAGTTTCCAAATTCCCATTCCAGGGTTTCGCAGGCTTTCCAAACTCTTCGAAGAAAGAATTTGAATCGCCTCCGCCATCAGTTAGCTCCGGCGAACCGTTCATCGGTTTAAAACTCGGGAAAAGGACTTACTTTGAGAACAACAACTCAAAAACATCATCTTTCTCGGATATACCTATTTCATCGGTTTCTACAGTCAAGAAAGTCAAATCATCATCATATTCCCAAGCTACCCCTACCCCACGCTGTCAGGTTGAAGGATGCAATCTTGATCTCTCATCTGCCAAAGAATATCATCGGAAACATCGGGTTTGTGAAAGCCATTCCAAATCTCCCAAAGTTGTAGTCGGTACCCTTGAACGCCGCTTTTGCCAACAGTGTAGCAGGTGATGGATGAAATTCACAATTCCATTTTGTCTGATAAAATTTTCTTATTTCAATCATTGATTTGCATGCATAGATTTCATGGTTTGTCGGAATTTGATGAGAGGAAGCGAAGCTGTCGCAGGCGTCTTTCGGATCACAATGCAAGGCGAAGGAAACCACAGCAGGAGACCATTCAATTCAACTCAACAAACATCTCTTCATCATTTTATGGTACATTTCATGCTTTTATTATCATTATCATTTTGGTTTTGGTGGATTTTATAGATTATACTGAAAATGGTTTTTAGGTGGGAGACAAAATTTGAGTTTTGTTTTAAACAATGGTGGCCCTCTGGTTCAAAGTAGACCACCTGCTGTAAGTTCAACATGGGAAAATTCATCTGTCAATATGCCTACTACTATTGGTTTCAATAGGTCAGTGCCATTGAAAGCCACCAGAGTCGAGGCTCTTGATCAAGGTTTGATTTACATTTTTTTTTTTTTTTTTTTTAAATTTAGACTAAATTACAACTTTGTTCCCCAGTGGTTTGGTCTTTATTTGAGGTTTTTTCGTCTCTGTTCCCAGTAAAACATAAGTTTTAATTATATTCAAGAGAGCTTTTTGGAACCGAATTAATGTGTGTGTAGATATATATATAACTTGGAACAGAGGCCTAAACATCAAAACATAAGTTTTAATTATAAAAAAATGTTGCAGGTTTTAAGGAGTCATTGAGTCCTCCAAATGTAGACGCGCTCGATATTCGTCGTGCTCTCTCTCTTCTGTCAAACAACACGTGGGGTGTATACGAGTCGGATTTAGTTGCGGTGGAGCATCACAATCACACGCACACAGGCACTGGCAATCCAATCCAACACGGGATGCAGTCTGTTCCCCAACTGCCACCGGAGGAGGAATACTGGCGGCAGCCTGAGCCACCCATTGATGCCGCCGCCAAAACAAGCAATTCCATCTCCACCACTCAATTCCAAGACTTTCAGCTTTTTAACCGCTTCTATTCCAATCCAATTCCAATGGATGAAATCTATGATGATTCTTCCATATCCAAATTTAAACTTGTTTAGGTGCTTCTGCTCATTCTTAGGGCTTCCCTTGCCTGGCCCTGCCCTTATTAATAACAAAGTCAGCAGGGGTGGGGTGGGGTGGGGCTCCGTACAACTGTCTATTCACATATGTTTTGGTTGTTGTATTCATTTTGCATTTCTTGACACGTGTAGTGTAGTATAATGTTGATGTATGGGATTTTACTTGCTGCTATTATGTCCATCCATGCTTATTGGTTGGAGTTTTCAGTTTTCTGGGTGGGGTCCACTTACCGACGGTACCTATGGTGTATGTTATCATATGTTATACATATACATATCATCATAAAAGCATGGCTCCAAGTACATGAGCCATGAGGTGAACAGTATGGGGTGGGGGTAGGTGCCAAAAATTCACTTATTGAAGACGATGAATGATGATGATGATGATGATGGTAAGAAAGAGTGGTAGGGTAGTGACCACCCTAACAATGTAATGTGGTGGTCCTTGACCTTGAGTTGTTGTATGAGGGCTGCAACCAAGCTCTTTCAGATGGACCTTTGATATCGACGGCCTATCAACACTTAATTTGTCTTAAATGAAAAGGCCAAACTTTGGAATTGGCATGACTATAGATTTTAGTAGCTTTTTCTTATTAAAAAAAAATGACTTTGGATTAATAATTTTGCAACAACTTCTTGTGTTCATACCTGATGCCTCTTTAGTTTGGTTTGGGTCAACAAACTAAACCAAAGTTTTGATTTTTAGACCAAAACCATAATCAAGCTTCCTAAAGTATGATTTTGGTCTTTCAAACTTTTCTCTGATTCAGAATTCTACTTTTTTAAAATACGTAGAGCATCTACAGGTAAAATTACCAAAAGGTTTTTGACCTAACTGTATCAGGTGTTGAACTTCCTTCTTAAAGTTAAGGGTTTAAGCCCTGTCTTAAAACTAAAACTGAAATTTACTATAAGAATACACATACATAAATTTATAATCGAATAATTATATTACAATGAATATATGAAAAATCAAACGTTGATATTCATATTAGAATTAGTTCAACAATACATATATATAACATTCATTGCAAAATAATAACATAAACATAATTGTTTAACATTTTCACACTATTTACTGTTTTTATTTGAGTGTATATATATATATATATATATATATATATATATATATATATATATATATATATATATATATATATATATATATATATATATATATATATATATATATATATATATATATATATATATATATAGTGAAAGATTGAAATTGTTCATTAAAAACTTGATAAACCTCTTCCCATAATCCAAAAAAAAAAAAAAGACACAATGCAAGTATACAAAAGGTAGGTGTTGAAAGAAGTTATGAAGCTTCTACTAAAGGTTTAATAAAAAACATATTAGAAATACATAGATGTTTGGGATGAATTACAAAATAAAAATAATATGATTTTTAAAGCAATAAGAAGAAACTAACATTAAAAGAAAATTATGTTTTTTAATCAAAATGAAATCAATTAGTATGGTTATTATATATACATGACAGCCACACACACACACACACACACACACACATATATATATATATATATATATATATATATATATATATATATATATATATATATATATATATATATATATATATATATATATATATATATAATCTAGAGATTTTTAGTAAATTACTTTTTTCATTAACTTGTAAATGTATGGTTAATAGAGGAGAAAAGAAAAGGCAAGTAAAACCAAACCCAAGGGTTTTTCCAAGTCAACTGGTTTTGGTTTTAGTGAAAAGCGTAAAACCTAACCATGTGCACCCTAGTAATACCGAGGCGAGTAGAAACCAAAATTTATCAGCAGCATTCATTTCAGCCACAGCCAGTCAACCAAGCAAATGTGCCAAGCACAACAGTCCGTCCTTTTGGTTTACTTTTGGATATCAACAAAACAATTACACAGTTCAAAATGTGTAGAAAATAAATATTAAAAGATTTTCTTATATGCTTGAAAATAAATAAATATATATAGAGATTTTAGTATTAATGTTCCTCCGTAGCCTACACTATAAACAGATTCCAGGTTAGATAGTTATGAGTAATTCCTGATGAACTATCTATCAAATTAACAACACCACCGACACACATGACAAAAACTTGAGCAGCTTTCCAGCAAAAAGAAAGCTAAAGCTCTGATGGGGTGGGGACCACTACGTCATTTAGTCTAGGGTTAACCGTGGTCCAACAAACACATAACTCATAATACACCACTGTGTACCAAAAACAGACACCTAATAAAGACAAAGACAACCCTAACTGTTCATGCAGAATCAATAATAATAATAATGATAATAATAGTAATAACAAGTATACATCTTACCCCCACCCAAACAACTGAATCAGTTTGTTAAGACCATAAACTCCAGGGTTTTATATATAAATAAATAAGCTACAAGAATTTAACAAAACACAAACCACAGTAAGTAACTGAAACTCAATAACATAACCGCAGCAACAGGAAGGAAGGAAGGAACACGACATGAAATGAGAATGACTCACTTTCAGACCCGACCCGACCAGACCCGACCCATACTGAGACTGAGCAACTCTTGACCTACTCACTGGAACAAAAATTATTAAGTCAGAAGGATCACCACTCACATCACATATCAGTAAATTACATTTTTACCCGCTTGCTTTTTGCAATTTTTGTCCTTTTTGCTCCTTGTTCCAAGTAATCTATGACTATGCTTTTTCAGACCACAATCATCTATACTCAGGGACAGGACCAAAACTAGTCATTTTACTTGGAATTGGAACAAAAAAAAAAGGTGACAAAAATTGCAAACGAAAACTTTCAGGGACCAAAAATGCAAGTTACTCTCCAAGCAAGATTTAAAGCAGATCAGAAAAACAGAAATGGTAAAAGGTAAAAAATGACTAGCAACAATTTTCCCTTTACATTCATAGTATAGTGTAGTACCAAAAACAAAACAGATTTATTTAACCAAAAGAACAACTGGATTAAACATTTGACAAAACAGACCTGATCATTGCCTTCTACTTCTTCTTCTTCTTCTTCTTCTTCTTCAGGGAAATTTTGGGATTCTGATGGCTTTTCAGCATCACAGTTCTGTCTGTTACATTTTGTCCTAAATGGATAATTTATGTTGTTACATTTCTCACACTTCCAGCTCCCCTCAGGCATATCTGTTTCACAAAACAATAAATATATAAAACATGTATCCATCCAACCAAATATATCCGTAGTATACATATGTATGTATCACTTACTCGAACTCTTGCCCGACTTTCCACCCTGCATATTAACACCATATAATAAAAATTAATTAAATACTCAGAGACAATATATACATACATATATAAGGTTTGTCAAAAACCTGAGATCCTGGCTTAGGTGTATTGCATTTCCTCATGTTACAAACCGTTCTAAAAGAAAAATTCACATTTCCACATTTTGGGCATGCCCAGTCATTTTCTCGTGTACCATCTGAATTTCCAAGTAAAATAAGAACATAAAAAAGATATCGTTTCATCATCATACAAAATTATAAGTATAACATACCTTTCTTTTGAGGTGTCTCTTCCGGGAAAAACCCAGGTCGTGGCCCCTAAGATGATATAAATATTATTATAAAAAAATAAAAAAATTGTGTAATATTTTGTATTTTAGAAAAAGTAAAGATTTCAACACATACCATGGGCAGCCCTAGACCGTATCGATCCATCAACTGAGGTACACCATACATACCATTCCCTATGATGGGCCCACCAGGATACGAGGGGGCAGAGAGGTGCATGGGTCGATAAGGGTTTCCTCCTCCAGAAAGGCGGTGGTTGTTATAGTTGTAATAGGCGGAGCCACCAGATAAAGGGACATCATAAGGAGACATGGAGGTTCCATTGAATAAAGACGAGCCATAAGGCATGTACATTGAAGATGGTGCACCAGAATTTGCATAAGGAGATGATGAAGAGTAGCCATGCCCATGCCCATGCCCATGACCATGACCATGCCCCTGCCCCTGTGGTGTCAGCATTTGCCTTGGAGCAGATTTCTGCAAATCAACAACTCTTTTACCTCTTTAGTTTTGATGCCATAAACAACAGTTTCTACTTGTAGAATGTGTTTACTGTTTAGTAAAAGTAACTTACTGAGTTATGATCAGCTGGTCTAGGCTGTGTACAGTTGCGCATATTGCAAGTTGTCCTAAAAGAGAAGTTGACATTCCCACAACTGGGACAGGTCCAGTCATCTTCCCTACGACCACCTGAAATCATATATTATACACATCCACTACAGATCAGAATTTAGGATTCATCACAATGTTCAAATAACAACTGTGAACTGTGAATAAAGGGATGAAACTTGCATCTCAAAGTAGAAGTTTTTTTTCTTTCTTTTTTTAAGATAGGAGCTTAAAAACTGCGGTTGGATTTTGGAGCTCAATTTTAATATATAGCCTAGGATCAGAAATTAGAGAAACATTTGTTCAAAGTTTAAATCAAGCTAACGCCAACCCCTATCTAGTCAATCAATACAGAAACTGCTAACAGAATTAAGTGAAGAACAATAAACTAAAAAGCAATTAGCATGATAGATTATGAACTGAGCATACCATCGGTTCTAGCTCTTTTGACGGCGGAGGAGTTTCTGTTATCCATCTAAAACCAGAAAATAATGCAAATTATTATTATTTATAACAAGGTATACAAATAAGTACTTGAGGAGAAACCCCTTATGAATTTATGATCCACGTTAGATCAATGATGAAAGCGATGATAAGGACTGGAATGCATAAATTCGATAACGTATAAAACAGATAGAGTTCGAAATATTTGTTGGCAGGATAAGAACATCAAATTTCATAACCAAACCCTATTTTCCATGTCCGGTGAAGGAGAAAGGTGATACAAATCAAACAAAACAAGTGTTGGAATGAAGAAAAAAGATTAATAGATAATAAATCAATCTAATTAGACAGGATTAGAGAGTGATTTTACTTGAGACATGGCGAGTGGCGACGGCTGGAAGAGAAATTGGTCGAATCGGCCGTGAAAAAGCAGACAAGATCCGGAGAGAGGCGAGAAGCGGAGTGTTTGTGTTTGTGATAAACCAGCCAACCACTGAACTTACTCAACCAGGGCCGGGGATCAGGGACCCAGGGTGTGAAGTATATTTGAAGCCCAATTTTGCTATGGAAAAGCCCGGCACACCCAATCATAAGTTCATACTTCATTACAACCAAAGTCCGATCCAATTACATTTTGCAATATTTTTTAGTAGGACTGTAAACAAACTGAACGTTCCTTGTTTATAATCCGTTTGGCGGAAAGTTCGTTCATTTAACAAATGAACGAACATGAACACAAATTCTCGTTCATTTAGTTAAACGAACGAACATTAACAATGGTCTCGTTCGTTCAATTATGTTCGTAAATGTCCGTTTACGTTTGTTTATGTTCGTTCATATAAATTCTTTTTATCTTCATATATGTTTAATTGTGTTTGATTTATATGTTCATTTATGTTTATTTATGTTTATATATGTTTGTTTATCTTGGTTCGTTTATGTTCGTTTGTTTATGTTTGTTTAGCATGTTCATGAACATAAATGAACGAACATGAACAATGTAATTCGTTAAATGAACGAACATGAACAAGAAAACTTGTTCGTTTAACCGTTCGTGTTCGTTCATTTGTTCGGTTAATTTAAACGAACGAACATGAACAAGCCATGTTCGTGTTCGTTTGGTTCGTTTACAGCCCTACTTTTTAGCCTTATCATATGATTTATGACTAAATCATTCTGTTGTTGAAATTTATAATTGTTTGACTAACCGGTAATAAGTAACAAGTAACATATCGGTTCCGTGTTGGCATTTGACTTTGTTATAAACTAAAATTTTATATTTTTATGCTTCTGAGCTTAAAAAAGTATTGAATATTGCGGAGTAGTTTACACACATCATAATCCCGTTTTTCTAACTTGATCAAGAGTTTACTTAATTAGGTTAGTAAAAAGTTAGGACTAACTGAAGAGTTTGTTTTAGTTAATTAACTAGGTAAAAGAGAACTTACTACAACTTCTAGTAGTTTTCAGTACCAACTTTGATAGAACATATCTTAAATAATCAGATCCAAATTGATTGCATAATTAAGAAAGTCGTAGCAGAATTAAAACGTTTTTTTATTACCGAATTTCATTTATTTTATTTCACTGCAATTTCTAGTTTTAATTAATAAACAAAGATCCTCCTTTTATTATTTTCTACATTTGACTAGTATATGTCTTACACAAAGAGGCATATGTCTTACACAAAGAGGCATTGACTTTTACTATTAGTACAACCAAACAGTGAAATTATTATTTGTTTAAGATGTCCATGACAACGTTTTAACAAATTAGCGTCATTGTCGGGACATGGTACTGCTAATAGTTTTATGTCAAGATCTTTACATATAGGTACACCGTTAGTCTTCGATCCAAAAATTAAGAAAATTGCAAAAAAAATTGAAGAAGCAAGCCAATCTTCAGAAGCAACACCTGAATTTCTCAACTTCATCATCTTCCTTACTGCCAGAAATCACCATACCACAAGGCAGTCCCCTCTGGAACGAACCAGAAATCACCCTTTCATCATTCTCAAAAGCACCACCATCTTCACCTTCTTAAATACTAGTTAAAACATACTATCCACCGCCTTTTAAAGAATCCAAAACCACAGACCCTTCTAAATTTGATTTTGATAAATCAGCCATGAATGACGAAGAGGGCGAAGAGAAAACTCTCAGATAACAGGCCATGAAAGAGGTCACTCAACAACCTCTTTGCATTACCTTTTCTGAAGCCTAAAACGTTGAACTCAAATATGGGTTAATTCATATCATTCCCACTTTCATATGCATTGAAAATGAAGACCCACATAAATTCCTCAAGGAATCTCATGTGGTATGTTCAGGAATAAAGTCGCATGCCATCACTAAGGACCAGATAAAACTAAGAGCATTCCCCTTTTCAGTACAAGATTCAACAAAAAAGTGACTATATGATCTTCCATTCGACTCCAAAACCACGTGGAACGTGCTTGCAAAACTATTTTTAGAGAAATATTTTCCAGAAGTGCGAGTATCAAACCTTCGCAGAGAGATCCTTAGTATCAAACAAGGAAAAAAAGAGACTTTACACACATACTATGAGCGCTTCAAAAAGGTGCTTGTTCGGTGCCCACAATACAGAATCAATGATTACCAGCTTTATCAGTGTTTTTGTTAGGCCTGATACCCATGGGACGAAGTCCGATAAATGCTTCCAGTGGCAGATCCCTAAGTGACATGACACCAACCGAAATCCGAGAATTGATAGAAAAACTCGTCATTGGGTCGAAACATTATAGGAATGAAGATGAATGGTATGTTGATTAACCACGAGGGGTTAAAGAAATAAATCACTCACTTAGAAGCTCAGATTTATGAACTGAAAAAGCAGTTCTGCTGCTGAAAAAAGAAAAAGGAATAGTTTTCGTGAAAAACAGTGTGGAATATGCCTGAAGAATGAACATCCAACTTATATGTATCCACTACTACAGGAGGATGTAGTTGCACTAAATGATGTCAGAGGCTATCAACGGAATTTTCAGAATAACTTCCAGAAACAACAACAATATCAGAATCCGCCTGGATTCCAACAGCAGCGAAATTTCCAACAGCAACCCAGTTTTCAACAACATCAGAATTTCTAACAGCATCAAAATTTTCAACAACAACCTTTAAATCATGTAACACCCATAAAAATCATGCCAAATTTAAACTTTTTAAAACATTTTAACACCAATGATTATTACAAAACTTGTTTTCAAAATAGTATAATGTCAAAGTATCCCATGAATCAAAATCATAAAATGTGAGGAGTTGTACGATCACGCCTTATCCTTCCCGCGATCATCTGATGTACCTGAAACTAAAACTGAATCTATAAGCCCAAAGCTTAGTGAGTTCCCCAAAATACCCATACACACAACAATATATATTTATCGCAAACAACACACTATGGGTCCAGTTAACCATCGGGTTGGAATACCCCAGGCCCTCAACCGTCGTGTTGGAATGCCAACATATTATGGGTCCAATCATCCTCATGATGGAATAACCCAGGCCCACAACCATCGGGTTGGAATGTCCACATAATATAAGTCCAATCATCTCCGGGATGGAATACTCACGGCCTACAACCATCGGGTTGGAATGCCTAGGTCTGTTGGCTCTCGCATAAAGTAGGTATGCCTCAACCACCAATCAAACATATGCACATATATCAGATAATAATATAACAGTCTATAGATAGATAAACCGATCTAACAAATCATAACAGCATAATAACATCCTATCTACCAGGATACTGATCAAACAGATCATAACATCATAATACCATCCTATCTACCAGGATACTAATCTAACAGATCATACTAGCATAACACATCAGGATAACAATCCAAAAGGGCCGACCTTGGTGGCTTTGACCCTTGAGTATTCTGAGGAAAACTCACCTTACAAATGTCGAACTAAAGTGATAAGCTCAAACTCTCGAATCACAGCCACGAACTCTAGCACCTATATTTACCATAAGACCACTTCCATAAATTTCCAAATTTACTAAAATACCCCCATAAGTCAAAATAGTCAACCCTTGGTCAATGTCAAAGTCAACATTCCATGTTGACCCAACTCGTCGAGTGCAGCTTACTGACTCGTTGAGTCCTTCTAGAACTCGAAAAATCCTGAAAACACTAGTTGACTCGCCGAATTTCCTGACTACTCGTCAAGTCCATGTGCGTCCAAAAGTCGGGGAAAACCCTAACTGACTCGTCGAGTCGTCTTACTGACTCGCCGAGTCCATGCAGAAACTATCCACGGTCAATCTTCATTGGACTCGTCGAGTCGTCTATGTGACTCTTCGAGTTCATGCAGTCCATTTCTTATCCATATGTTTTTAAGCCACCCCAAAGCTCCATAATGCATATCTAACCTCTTAGGGCATGGTTTCCACGTAAAGTTGCAAACTTTTCGTGCATGCATGGTCCTAAATGCCAAAACCAAACAAAGGGAAAGGTTTAACCTAAGGAGAGAGAGAGAGAGAGACCCAATCTTCCTAAATCAGTTAACTTTATGGCTATAGGGACAAAGAGGAGTCCAGATCTGAAGCTACAACTTCAGATCATACCCAATACACGAAATGACTCCCAAAAATGCTAAAGATTGCCCTAAACCTAAACATGAAAAGATCTGGCTAAAGATAAGTCAAGGTAACGACGTGTTACCTTCAAAATGATGTCATGATGAAGTAGAGTAAGATCCACAAGCTCCTCTTTGCTCCAAGCTTCTTGTACTTCACACCTTCTTCATAAATTACACCAAAATCACTCTTTAAGCCTCACAAACACTCAAGAACAAGATTAATAGAGATTAGGGTTTCTTCTGGCCGTCAAGAGGTGGTAAGGGACTGGAGGTAAGGACTTAAGGTCCTTTAAATAGGGTGCAAACCCTAAAAATTAGGGTTTCATTTTCCAGCTCCTACTCATCGAATCTGGGTCCTCTGACTCATCGAGTAGGTCAATAATCCATGCGGGCTAACCCGCCTCTACACGATGAGTTGAGGCAACCAACTCGTCGATTAGGTCCATAAACGTGTACATAATGATTTAAAACTTATACCTGGGAGTCGTGGTGTTACGATTCTCCCCCACTTGAACTAGACTTCGTCCTCGAAGTCTGCTGCGGCGAACAAGTCTGGGTAGTGCTCCCGCATCTCAGCCTCCGGCTCCCATGTCCACTTGGATCCCCTCCTGTGCTCCCATTATACCTTTACCAAAGGTACCTCGTTATTCCGTAGAACCTTTACCTTCCTCTCTAAAACGACAACTGGCCTCTCCATATAATTCAGGCGCTCGTCGACCTGTATATCATCTAATGATACTACTGCCTCCTCATCTGTTATGCACTTTCGCAACTATGACACACGAAAAGTGTTGTGGACCTAACTAAGCTCCTCCGGAGATCTAGCATGTATGCCACCTTGCCAACTCTGGTTATGATCCTGAACGGTCTGATGTATCGGGGACCCAGCTTCCTCCTCTTCTTGAAGCGAATCACACCCTTCTAGGGTGAGACCTTCAGGAGTACCAGGTCACCGACCTGAAATTCCAACTCAGATCGACGTCGGTCGGCATAAATCTTCTTCTGAATCTATGCGGTTTGCAACTGCTGTCTGATCTGTTAAATCATATCGGTAGTCTGCAGAACTACCTCGGTCCTACCCATCACCCTATGACCGACCTCGCCCCAATAAACTGGGGTGCGACATCTTCGTCTATACAACAACTTAAATGGTGGGGCACCAATACTGGAATGAAATTTATTGTAGGAGAACTCTGCAAGGGGTAGGTAGGAGTCCCAACTCCCAATGAAGTCAAATGACACGGGCTCTCAACATATCCTCGAGAGTTTGTATGGTCTACTCACTCTGGTCGTATGTCTGTGGATGAGTTGTACTGAAGTGTAGCCGTGTGCCTAGTTCCTCGTGGAACTTTTGCTAGAAATAAGAGGTGAAGGAAACATCGCGGTCTGAGACAATAGATACTAACACCCCGTGGCGAGCAAAGATCTCACGGATATACAAGTTGGCCAGCTTCTCGGCCAATGAACTCTCCCGTATCGCTAAAAAGTGGGCACTCTTGGTCAATCGATCCACGATGACCCAAATAGCGTCGAAGCCCTTCGTCGTCCTCGGCATCTTGGTGATAAAATCCATCGTGATATGTTCCCACTTCCACATGGGAATCTCCAGGGGCTGTAGCTGGCCATGCGGCCTCTAGTGTTCGACCTTGACCATCCTACAGGTCAAGCACCTCTCCACGTACCAAGCAATTTATCTCTTCATGCACGACCACCAGTAACTCAATCACAAATCCCGGTACATTTTGGTGGCCCTGGGTGAATAGAGAAACAAGACTTATGAGCATCCTCCAGAACTATCTGTCTGACCCCACTAGACATTGGAACCCAGACCTGACCTCAACGGGTTAATAATCCCCGACTATCCTGCACAAACCGGGTGTTCTCACCCCGAATCCTCTCAAGCTTCCAGTTCTCCTGACGCATACCCTGTACCCGAGCTTCCTTGATCAAACTCACTAATGGAGAATCCACTGATATCCCCATACATGTCACCAGAGTAGAAGGTCCAGCTGACTTGCGGCTTAGAGAGTCCGCAACCACGTTCGCTTTACCTGGGTGGTAAAGGATCTCGCAGTCGTAGTCCTTGACTACATCCAGCCACCTGCGCTGTCTCATGTTCAGGTTGTGTTGATCCATGATGTGTCTTAGGCTCTTGTGGTCTGTGTATATGGTACAATGGACCCTATAGAGGTAGTGTCTCCAAATCTTGAGAGTGAATACCATCGCTCCCAACTCCATATCATGTGTAGGGTATCTCGTCTCGTGCAGCTTCAGCTGCCGCGATGCGTAGGCTATCACCCGTCCTCTCTGCATGAGGACCGCTCCCAGTCTGGTGATGGATGCATCACAAAACACTACAAAATCATCCACTCCCTCCAGGAGAGTCAAGAGTGGAGCCTCACAATATCGTCGTCAGAGGGTCTCAAATGCCCTCTGCTGCTCAGAGCCCCACCAGAAATCCACCCCTTCCTCGTCAGACGAGTGAGGGGTACTGCAATCTTGGAGAAATCATGTATGAACCTCCTGTAGTACCGAGCTAATCCAAAGAAACCCCTGATATCCGAGGGATATTTTGGAACCTCCCACTGCATAACCGCCTCGATTTTGGCTGGGTCAACCAAAATCCCCTCATGGTCAACGAGGTTCCCAAGGAACTGAACCTCTCGTAACCAAAAATCATACTTCAAGAACTTGGCATATAGCCACTCTCACCTCAAAACTCCCAGTAGCTCCCGAAGATGCTCCTCATGTTGCTCTTGGGTCTTGGACTACACCAAGATATAGTATATGAACATGATGACCGAGCGATCGAGCATCGGTCTGCAAACCCGATTCATCAGGTCCATAAATATTGTCGGCGCGTTGGTGAGCCCAAACGGCATCACCATGAACTCGTAATGTCTGTAACGAGTCCATGACACGGTCTTCTCCACGTCCTCCTCCCTAACCATGACCTGATGGTACCGAACCTCAGTTCTATCTTGGAGAACCAAGATGCTCCCTGGAACTAATCAAAAAGATAATCTATCCTCGAGAGTGGATAACGGTTCTTCACTATCAACTTGTTCAACTCCCGGTAGTCAATGCACATCCGGTGTGAACCATCATTCTTTCTGACGAAGAGAATCGGCGCTCCCCACAGAGAACTGCTCGGACGAATGAACTACTTGCCCAGCAGTTCCTGCAGCTGTGATGACAGCTCATGTATCTCTGGTGGTGCCAAATGGTACGACGCCTTGGTGCCAGGTGCCGTACTTGGCACTAGGTCGATCCTAAAGTCAACCTGCCTCTCTGGAGGCACTCTGGGTAACTCCTCCGGGAACACGTCAGCAAACTCCCAGACTACTGGAACCTCTGAAACTGAAATCTGATCCTTGACCCACGTATCCACCATATACGCTAGATAACTCGCATATCCATGCTGAATGTATTGTCGATCCCTGGCAGCTGAACAAAACCCCGATCCCAATCTGGTGCCCTCACCATAAACAATCAGTTCTCCCCCACTTGGGGTTCGAACTACCACTCGCTGACCCTCGCAGTCGATCATGGCACCGAAATGACTAAGCCAGTCCATACCCACGATCACACACACTTCCCCCAATGGGAATCAAAATTAATTCTATCGGAAAAGATACCCCAAAGATCTCCAACATACAACCCCGATAATTTGAAGAAGTAGAAACCTCGTGTTCGTTGGCGATAGAGACTCGCAATGGACACTCTAGCTCTCTTACTGGCAACCCGAACTCCCTACTGAATGACTAAGAGATAAATGACCGATTTGCCCCCGAGTCAAATAATACCAAAGCAGGTAAGAAGTTCACTAAAAACTTACCTAATCACAGGTACAAACGTATAAGCATAAAACATATATAATCATTAAGATAAGGGATAGAAACATACCAGCAACCACATCTGGTACTACCCTGGCCTCCTCTGTCGTAAGCTGGAAGGTGCGTCCCTGAGCCCTCAGGGGCGCTGCTCTACCCTGAATCCCGTCAGTAATCCTCAGTGTAGCCGGCGCTAGGCTTGGCGGCTAGTATGGGACATTGGGCCTTCGTATGGCCCACCTGCTCACAATGATAACAAATTCATATTATGGGAGCTGGAGTCTGCTGCCTGCAGTCCCTACCAAGATGGCCTTGCTTAGCATATTTGTGGCACCCGCTCCCCGATCGGCAAACCCCAGAATGGGCCTTCCCGCACTTCCCACAAGTGCGGCCCGGCTGACCTCCAGACCTAGTATCAGCAGTCTAGGAACGCTTCGGCGCTAGCTATGACTGCGTCGGGGCCTGCCTTTGCTCCTGTAACTATAACTCAATCTCCAGCTCACGCCGCCTAGCGGCCTCCTGTAACTCTAGTAGTGTATCACATCGTTGGGCAGCAACAAACTAACAAATATTAGTCTTGAGCATGCTCAGATAACGTGTCATCTGAGCTACTCAGAAGTAAACTCAAGGAAAAACATTGCCCTCTTGGTGAACATGCGGACGATCTCTGTCACCGACTCCGTACCCTGTCTCAGATCCAAAAACTCTTGTGATAGTCGCTCGCGCTCGACCCGTGGAATGTAACGAGCGCAAAACATATCCCTGAACTGCTTCCAAGTAACTGCAGCTCTCTAATCATCGGTATACAATCCAGTCATCATGTAACGCCCGCAGATCCGGGCTAGTCCATTTACAAGCAATAGGGGTCGAAAACGACTTTTCGACAAAAGATTATTTAGAATAAATAATCTCAACCAAGTTGTAGAATATGTCACAAGGTTTCCATACATATAAAGAACGCCGAAATCCGAGTTATAACGAAGAAGTTATAACCCGTTGAAGTTTCGCGACGGAACCGGCACGGCACCGGGAAGCGTAAATAGTGAATTTACGATAGAGCGAGATTTAGCCTTAGAAATCTAAATAAAAGTCGTAGAGTATGTTAAACTAAGAAAAACAATAAAAAGAACATCCAAATCTGACTTCGTATGAAGAAGTTATGTGATATTTGCATATTTAGCTCATATTAAGTATAGATTTTTTATCATTTATTATCTAAATTATCGCATATCATGGACAAAAGGTACTTAAAAGTGTTTGAATTATGTTTTCATTCCAAAAGTGAAGCTCGGAAGCAGAAGGAAGCAGAAGAAGCGGTTGGGAGCTCGGTAATTGAACAAAGAAGAAAACCACCAAAAACAACATCTACTCGGCGAGTAGGGTCGACTACTCGGCAAGTCCGAGCGAAGATTCGAGAAGATAAAGACTCAGAGACTTATCGCATACGGGGATTAAGAGATGGACTCGGCGAGTCAGCAATGGACTCGACGAGTCATTTCGCATCTATAAAGATAACTTCTCAGATCGACATTATCAATTCTAGAACCCTTCTGGAGAGATTAGCTGCGATCGAAGAGCCAGAAGAACCCTAGAGAACGAAGATACAACCTAGAATCCAATTCCGAAGGAAATTTGAGGCAAATTCTCATCATTCTACTTAATCTTTTGTTTTCCATTATGGTTAGGCAATTTGAATTCCGTTATTTGCTTTTTATTACCTCAATCATGAGCTAAAACTCTTAAACTTCTGTTCGGGGATACAAAATTGAGACTATGGTTTGATTATTGGTAGGATTAATTCAATGTTGGTGATTTTTGTTAGTTTTAGCTTGCTAAAGAATCTTGTGTGTGAATGATAATTAATTTTCTGTTAATAGGAAGGTAATTAAATAGTATGACCATCTTTTGATTATCAACCTCATATGTTTATGTGACCACTTTATCATATGTCTAGGATTAATGAACATGAAACTAGAATTAATAAGAAAATTAGGTAAATTCATGTGTGAGCTTGTGTGATGACCATCAACAAGAAGTTAACTAAAGGACCAAATTAGTTAACTATTGCAAGTCTAAATTAACCCGAATAATTAATCTAGTGAATTTAATTAAATTAGACAAATGATCACTGTTTGAGTTAGTTTGTTCACTAAGGGTTAGTGTAGCGAACGCGAAGCTAATCACGTGAGTCGGTAGCCAACAAAAGAGTTAATCCATTGCACTGTTACCATAATATCAACCATAAGATCAATTGATTTGAACTAAACAGAAGTCCTTCCCATTATTGAATCTAGTTAATTCTTTGTTTTTCTAGCTTTTAGATTAAGTGATAATTAGTAAGTTTCTAGTCTTGTAAAACTAGAGAAAACCCCTACTTATTAATTAATTTAAATAAAATTAGTTTTTAGTTTTAATTTACCGTTCCCTGTGTTCGCTACCCTACTTATTTAGCTATACCACAATTGATAGGTCCACTGCCTTTGTGTGTTTATTTTATAATTAAAAGTTGGTTTAAAACTAAGTGAGTTTACACACATCAAGTTTTTGGCGCCGTTGCCGGGGAACGGTTCTAAATTAGCACTAAATTCTAGTTTAATCGATCCTTTGTGTGGGATTTATCTTACACAAAGTTAATTCTTAGGTAATTTAGTAATTAGTATAAGTTTTAATAAAAATCTGTTTTTAAAAGTAATTAGAATTTTTTTTTTTCTGTTTTTGCCTTCAACTCGCCGAGTGCACTCGTGCCGACTCGGCGAGTTCATCGCGGTTCACAGTTTTAATTTTTTTTCTTTTTGTTCCTTTTACGCGTTTGTTTTTGTTTTTCTTGCAGTTGTTTCATGACTCGAGGATTTGATACACCTCTGGTCCCTCCTCTCGAAGACCCGGAATCCGCATTAAGGAGGAGCAAAGGAAAAGTCGTTGGAGAATCCGCTTCTTCAAAGAATTCGCCACTAAAGAACCTCAAGTCCGTTTTCAGCAAGAAGAAGAGTAGCAAATCAGGAGCATCCAACGCCTCTTTGACAATCGAAGACCCAATTAAAGAAGACACCGAGTACGAGACCGAGGAAGAAGAAGAACCCACGTACGAGTATGAATCCGATTTTGAGGACGAGTTAGCTATCATGGCTAATATCGATGAAGTCCCCATGGGGGAATGGAAGAAGAGGATGCACGATGACACTGGTCCGGGACTTGTGCAGCCCGCAATTCCCGTTACCGCTACTTTCGAGCTAAAGTGTCATATCCTCGCCGAACTCAAGGAGATTCCCTTCAATGGAAAAGACCACGAAGACGCCTACAAGCACTTGGATGAAGTAAATGATGTGGCTGACTACTTCAATGTACCAAATGTGTCACGCGAGACCCAACTACTTCGCATGCTTCTAGTCACATTCAAGGGTGCTGCAAACGATTGGCTCAAGTCACTTCCGGTCGGGTCGATCACCACATGGGCTAAGATGAAAGAAGAATTCATAGAACACTTTTGCCCGCCTTCCAAAATAGCCAAGTTGAAGAAAGCCATTTCCAACTTCCAGCAACAACCCGAAGAATCCCTTTATGAGGCTTGGGAAAGGTACAAAGGTCTTCTTAGAAATTGCCCACACCATGACCTCAATAGCCAACAAGAGGTCTCCATCTTCTATGATGGAGTCAATGTCACCACACGGCAATTGCTTGACTCGCAAGGCCCACTCACAAAGAAGGCACCCCCAGTAATCAAGGAGTTAATTGAAGAATTCTCTAAGCATTCTAGAGAATACCACAACCCAAGAAATGAAGTAAGTCGGGGGGGGGGGGGGGGTAGTGAACTCGGCAAATGATGGCATGGCGGCGATGATGGCTAAGCTCGATAGTTTAGATAGAAGGATGACAAAAAATGGATCAAAAAATCCATGCTATTCAAGTTGGATGCGAGAACTGTAGAGGGCCTCATCTCACGAAGGATTGTGACTTGGATGAAAATGGAAACAAGAAAGCTCAAGTGTTCTACTCAAGCGGCGATCGATACGATGAGAATTGGCGGAAACCAAAGAAGGAATGGCTCCTGTATGAAGAATACAAGAAGGCTAAGGAGGAGAAATACAAGCAGAAAGAGAGGGGATTTTATCAAAAGGAAGAACCGGTAATGGAAAAGAAAGCCGATTTAGAAGAAATGTTCACTAGATTTATAGCCGCGTCCGAGAAAAGACATAATGATCATGATGTTGCAATACAAGAGACCAGAAATATGCTAAGGAATCAGCAGGCATCTATTCTCAATATTGAGAAACAGCTAGGACAACTTGCACATCAAGTGAACGAGAGAAGACCGGGTCAACTTCCAAGTAACACCGAGAATAATCCGAGGATGGAGAATGTGAACGCTGTGACTTCCAGCTATGAAGAAATTTTCACACCTGCACAGAAGATCTCCAAGGTGAATACAGAAAAGGCAGAAGAGTCGGCTCCAGCTAAACTCAACCAGACTCACCGATTCCCTCTAATGGACTCGACGAGTCCATGCACTGATGACAAAACTATTATTCCCTCAAAGCCCTATAATCCCCCTTTGCCATTCTCAATCAGAGCCATGCCCTTCTCTTTCTTCAAGAAGCTGAATTTACCGGAGCCAAGGCCTATTAATATGAAGATCCATTTGGCGGACAAGACGACTATTCAACCAAGAGGTGTTTGTGAAGATATCCTCATTAAGGTCGACAAATTTATTTTTCCCGTGGACTTTGTGGTACTTGATATGGAAGAAGACCCCGAAATTCCAATTATTTTGGGGAGATCATTTTTGAACACTACATGCGCATTGATAGATGTATACGAGTCCACACTAACGTTGAGGGTAGGAGACGAGTCAGCGGTGTTTAAAGCTTTACCAGGGATCAAGCGAGAAGAAGGAAGAAAAGAAGAAATCTCATTCATTGATTTGGATGATGAAATACTTCAAAAAGAACTTGCACTTTTGCAAGAAGAAGATCCAAATAAGTTTTTGCTATCCTCTGGAGGTAATGAAGATGTTGAAAAAGACCTGGAGGAGATAGAGAAGCTGCTGAAAGGAACCGATTCGGAAAACACAGTGGAAAGTGAGGAATACGATCCGACTCGCCGAGTCACTTTCCCTAACTCGACGAGTCCAATCGAAAATCTCAGCATCTTGGACAATTTAGATCTGCTTGTTACCAGCTCTCTGCATGTTCTGGACAAGAAGATTTTCCCTAATTCTTTAGAAGATCAGGAAGCATAAGGAGGAATGGATGGTGATTTTCAACACGTTTATGTAGCATGCCTTGACACAATAATGCAAGATGATGAAGACAATCCACTTGAAGAGGAAGAAAGCTTTGAAGAAGAGGAAAATGTAAGGGTTAGGAGAGATGATGCTGGTCACCCATTCAATACCAAGCCTCGAGCACGAGTTTTCACCAACCATGAAGTAATTCAATTTAAGGAAAAGGAAGTGCAAAAGAGGGTGAGATAGAATGGGGTAAAGAAGAAGAAGGTGAAGAAATGGGAATTTCATGTAGCTGAGGGTGATGCTATAAGGAAGAAGAGAGAATAATTAAGATGGGCTTACAAGAAGAAGATACACGCTTACAAGACGAAGTACAAACCACAAAAGATTAGGTGTGCATTCCTGATGCAGGAAAATGAAGAAACGTAGAGGGGAAGAAGTCCAGCTAACGACTCCTTAAAAAGAAGTGCTTGGCGGGAGGCAACCTGTTTTTTTTAGAGTTTGCTTTCTTTCATCTTTTTCGTTTTAGTTTGATTTTCGTTTTTAGGATTTTATTCATCTTCCAAATCATCAGACATGACTGCTTGAGAGTGCGTATGGATTAAGTGTGGGGTGGAATGAGTTTTTAATGACAAAATGATACGATTTTCTAGATTGTTTGCAAGAGACTCGACGAGTCTGACCCTGACTCGACGAGTTTCTTCCGATTCCAGATGAGTTTGAATTCGCGACCAGACTCGCCGAGTCTGACCCTTACTCTATGTAACACTCGTGTTTCTATCCTAGGCATTTATATTGAGGTGATAGTCTAGGTTAACCTTTGTAACTCATTTTGAAGAAATTACAAAAGAATTATGTGAATTCTATGTGTTTTATGTTTAATTATTAGGGTTTAATTAATTAAGAATAAAAATAAGCATCAAAATTAAAGTGTGAGATAAGCCTGATATCTTTACATAAAGTTGTAGTGGTCGAAACAAGGATTTCGGGGATATAAAGAATACCAAAATCCGAGTTATAACGAAAAAGTTATGACCTGTCGAAGTTTCGCGACAAAACCGGCACGGTGCTGAATGTCGTAAAAAGTGAGTTTTTGATAAACTACTTTTTAGCCTTAGTGATCTAAACGAAAGTCGTAGTATTCGTTAAACCGAGAAGTTCGATAAAAAGAACGCCCAAATCTGACTTCGTATGAGGAAGTTATTATTTTTCGAAGTTTCAGCTTAGCAGTAGACAGCTAAAAACTCGAATTTTAGATCGATCGATTTTTAGCCGACACAACCTAAACGAGAATTGAAGGTCTCGTCATTAGTTGCACAACGGTAAAAAGTCTGATGAAAACGGACGTCGGATGAAGAAGTTATGAATTTTTAACAGATTTCCTGTCCCCGTCAGTTAAAAATAATAATAATAAAATTAAATTCGAAATTAGCCGACGAAGTCTAAATGGAAGTTGTAGAGCGTAATTTTAGCTACGCGTGCATATAAAGAACGTCAAAAATGGAGCTCGTATGCGAAAGTTATGGATTTTAGAACTTTTGGCGCGTAAATCGAGAAAATTCGCATAGTCACGTTTTGCCACGTCACCTTCGTTGAAAGAGTGGCACGTGTCCTACTGAGTCACCGAGCTGCTGAGTCATGCGAAGCCACGCGTTGGATCCTGATTCGATCGAGGAGGAGGTCCAATCCGAGGCTCGCATATGGACCGAACCTCGCACCGCCTAGCTCCGAGCCTCGCACATGGGTCACGAGTCCGCGGTCCAATCAGCAAGTGCCACCGAGGCCCTCGCACGTGCTGACCACCTGCGCACCGGAACCGACTTCGGACACACGCTTTGGACCAATCACAAGAAGGCATCAGCCCCTTCGCACATGCTACCCTCGTGCGAGCCACCCCCTGCGAGACCTCTCAGCCGTCGGATCAGGAGCCTCTCAGTCGTTGGATCAGGACTTCGGACCCTATAAATAGAAGGGTACCTGCGAAGCCTCTCGGGTAGAATTGGATATTTGCCATTTTCACCCCTTTCTTCATATTTTCTTCATCTTAGAACCCCCCAAAGCCCCGATATCGATTGTAAACCCCGGAATACTCCACGAAGTGCCCGTGAAGCCAAGAAAATTTATCTTTTCGGTTTCAAAGCCCGACTTTTGCAGAGCCCGGTTTCTCAATAAAACTCCCGGTTTTATTAGAAACGATCGTTTTAGGAAACGAATTGCTACCCGATTATCATCAAATCATGTGAGTGTATAGTTACTTTCATTTTACACATAGATATGAAGTATTTACCTTATAATATGTGCTATGTGTAAATATATATTAATTGTTTATTTCAGGTGACTGTTGTGTTGATGTTTTATACAAGTCTTAAACTGTATAAGTATTTTTATCTACAAATATGTTGGATAGAACATGGGTAGATAGTGATGTGTGACAAAATAAAATTGATGAGAGGCCTCGATGTGTTTTGAGATCCAGTCATCTAGCGGAGTTTGGATGACGACCACGGACTTTCTAGACAGTCCAGTGGGAAACATTAGCAGGTCCGCAACCTGTAGGTGTTAATGAACTAGGGTGTTCATTCGATGTACTCCATCCCCCTCATGGTTGCCTTTAGGACATGTATGGTTGAGGAAACCCCTTAGCAGTAGTGTCCATCCCGATGATATTCTTTAGGCTAGGTCCCTTGTGAAAAGTGTTTAGGGACGTAAAGTGAGGATAACGGGAACGGGTAATCAGGGTTATTGTTGATTGGTGAACTTAATAAGTTTATTATTATTGTGGGTTGAAAACCCTATATGCTCACCAGGCTCCCAAGCCTGACCCACTCAGCTTTTTTTGTTACAGGCAGTGGACCCCGAGCATAGTCGGAGGACGACGAGAGATTTTTGGATTATAGGCCAGTAGATGTAAATAACCGTTGAAAGGCTTATAATGTCTTGTTTATGCTTTTGATCTGTATCGGAACATGACATCCCGAGGTTTTGATATATATATATATATATATATATATATATATATATATATATATATATATATGTGTGTGGAAAATATATACCTTCTTAATGAAGGGTTTTGATAAACTTTTATCATATGTTGTTTGGGGACCAATTCCGCAACATCTTTTAAAAATATTTCCCTGATTTTATTTTAAAAAGCATAAATTAAATCGGTCTTTTCTGTCTGAGAAATTAGGGGATGTCACAGTTGGTATCAGAACATTAGTTTAAGCGAACTAAGAAATTATAGAATTTCTAGGCTTAAACTTAGAATGCTAAGTGATGATTGTTAGATGAGTGTCTACCATATTTTAGACACGAGCACTAGTTTATTTTAGGGAAGATGGCTGAAATGCCCTTATGTGCTAAATGCTATATGTTTGCCATGTGTACCATTATTTGTTCGGATCTATGGTCTGTTGCCGACCGGATCTGGAAACCTTATGTGTGTAAGATTCTAAGCGTATGATTACGAGATTAGAACTAACATGTAAACGTTTCGGAGTGATAAGGGAATTAAAATTTATAACAAGGATAAAGACCTGAATTCGCCTTATTTGGTATATAGATTGTAATGGCAAGAACTCGTAGTAGAGCTGCTAATGCAAACAAAAACAGGGATCAACAGCCTCAACCTCAAGTAGTTGAGCAAGTACCTGTTGTAGGAGCTGCACCTGAGCCAATGACGATGGCTGGGGTACAAGCAATGATCCAGATGATGTTAGATCGCCAAATGGAGGAGACAAGGCGATTATTACAACAACATAGGGAAGAGACTACGATACCTGTTGAACAGCCCGTATTGAATGAAGGGCAATCAGTAGGAGGGAACTACAGTGGGACTCTTGGTCAAGCCAACCCACCGATAGTTACACAAAACAACCAGGATGGAGGATTTGATGGACGCGGATGCAAATACAAAGATTTCATGGCATCTAAACCGCCGTGTCTATCTGGAAGTCCGACACCGGTGGAAGTCATGAATTGGATCTCCGAAATGGAGACGATGTTTGAAAGTTGCGAGTGCAGCAACAAATAAAAGACCGCACTTGCGATTCCTCTGTTAAAGTCTAGTGTGTTGAGCTGGTGGAAGTTACTAGCTGATTCGATGCCCAAGGGTGAAGCTAGTAAGATGTCTTGGGAAGATTTTGTGGCACAACTGAAATTGCAGTACTGCTCTGAGCAGGATCTTCTGGAAATCAACAATGAGTTCCAAAATTTAAAGAAAGGAAAGATGAGCATTACTGAATACGCTGCTAGTTTTATGGAAAATATGAAGCTTGTTCCTCATCTAGTTCCAACTGAACTCTCTAAGGTCAACAAGTTTGCCCTCGGATTACCAGCGGACTTTGGTCCGATGGTTAAGCAAGCAACCACTTTGAAAGCCGCCATCTAGGCTGCTAAGAATGTTGAGGTTCATATCAGAGAGAAGGGTCTGGAGAGGGCAGAATTTGGTGAAAAGAGAAAATTTGAAGAAACTACAGGTTCCAATAAGAAAAGAAAATTTTCTAAGTCCAAGAAGTTTGGAGGAGGATGAGGTGAAGCGAAATGGTGTGAGAAGTGCAAGAAAAAGCACTCTGGGAAATGTAGTGAGGAGGTAACTTGCTTCAAATGTGGAAAGACTAGGCATTATGCCAACGTGTTTCCGTCCGACAAGAGAGTATGTTTTGAGTGCCATGAAGTAGGGCATGTTCTTAAAGACTGTCCAAAGAGGAAGGATGTCGCAAAGCGCAATCTACCACCAAAGCCAAAGACGAGAGCCTTTCAGATGACACTTGAAGTTGCAAAAGAAGAAGTCGATGTCGCTTCAGGTACCTTTCTTGTAAACAAATTGCCTGCCCAAATTTTGTTTGATTCTGGAGCCAATTACTCCTTTATATCGCATGAATTTGGTAGAAAGCTAGCTTTGCCTGTAGATAGGCTAGTTAATGCCTTATTAGTCGAGATTGCTAGTGGCAAGTTTGTACCTGTTAGTCATCGTATGAAAAACATCCTCATTGACTTGGATGGGAATAAGCTCCACGAGGAATTATTGCCTATCGAGTTAAATGGATTCGACATAGTTTTAGGAATGGATTGGCTTAGCGCCAACGATGCATAAATATTATGTAGAAAGAAGATAGTAAAAGTAAACCCGTCAGGGAAAGAGTCGTTTATGGTGTATGGAGACAAACGCAGAGTAAATTATGGAATCATTTCCCTAATGAAAGCCAGAAAGTGTTTGGCCAAGGGATGTACATCATATCTAGCGTTCGTGATCGATGCTAAGATGGAAAAGAAGGAGGTGCAGAATATTTCGGTGGTGTGTGATTATCCGGAAGTCTTTCCCGAAGATCTTCCCGGATTGCCCCCTGATCGACAAGTAGAATTTCGTATCGACTTGTTACCAGGAACGACGCCGATAGCAAAAGCACCATATCGATTAGCACCAACAGAGATGAAAGAACTTATGACACAACTTCAGGAGTTATTGGACAAAGGTTTCATTCGACCTAGTTCATCGCCCTGGGGAGCCCCTGTGTTATTTGTAAAGAAGAAAGACGGGAGCATGAGAATGTGCATCGATTACAGAGAGCTGAATAAAGTGACGATAAAGAACAAGTACTCGTTGCCAAGGATCGATGACATGTTCGACCAGTTGCAAGGTTCGAGCTATTTCTCGAAGATCGATCTTAGGTCGGGATACCATCAACTAAATATGAGAGAGCAGGATATCGAAAAGACTGCGTTTAGAATGAGATATGGACACTATGAATTTTTGGTTATGTCGTTCGGACTAACCAATGCCCCAGCAGCTTTCATGGATTTGATGAATAGGGTTTGTAAACCATTCTTAGATAAATCCGTGATAGTATTCATAGACGATATCTTGATTTATTCGAAAAGCAAGCAGGAGCATGAAAAGCATCTGCGTGAAGTGCTAGAAGTCCTGAAAAAGGAGAAGTTGTATGCAAAGTTCTCCAAATATGAATTTTGGATTCAAGAAGTTCAATTTTTAGGTCATGTGGTTAACCAAGAAGGAATAATTGTTGACCCAGCAAAGATTGAAGCTGTAATGAAGTGGGAACAACCAAAAAGTCCTACGGAGATTCAAAGCTTTTTAGGATTAGCTGGATATTACCGAAGGTTTATCCAAGGCTTTTCTTCGATTGCTACTCCATTAACCACTTTGACCCACAAAGGAGCTACTTATGCTTGGAATGAGAAGCATAAGGAAGCCTTTGAGAAGTTGAAGAAGAGATTGTGTGAAGCACCGATTCTTTCGTTGCCTGAAGGAGTTGATGACTTCGCAGTTTATAGCAATGCATTTGGAGTTGGGTTAGGTTGTGTTCTAACCCAAAGGGATAAAGTGATAACATATGCATCGAGGCAACTGAAGGAGCATGAAAAGAACTACCCCACTCACGATCTGGAGTTGGCAGCGGTAGTATTTGCCTTAAAGATATGGAGGCATTATCTTTGTGGTACTAAATGAAAACTTTTCACTGATCATAAGAGTCTCCAATATCTCTTTAATCAGAAGGAATTGAACATGAGGCAACGACGCTGGCTAGAGTTACTCAAGGACTACGACTGTGAGATACTTTACCACCCTGGTAAAGCAAATTTTGTTGTTGATGCTCTCAGTCGGAAGGTAAACCTTGAAAAGAAAAGGCCAAGAGCGTTGAGAATTGAAGTTGTCTCGACAATTGTGGAAAGTATAAAGCAAGCTCAAGAGGAAGCTTTGGAGAAAAATGACCGAAAGGAAGAACGTTTGGGCAAAACGTTAGTGTTCGGTACAAACAACCTAAGGTTGAAGGTATTCCAAGATAGGATTTGGGTACCTAAGACGGGAGGAGTAAGAGATCTTCTGATGGAAGAAGCTCACAAGACCATGTACTCGATTCATCCCGGCAGTACAAAAATATATAGGGATTTAAAGCCCTATTATTGGTGGCCGAGATGAAGCTCGATGTTGCTAAGTATGTGGCCGAGTGTGTAACTTGTGCTAGGGTTAAGGCATAACATCAGAAACTGTATGGGAGTTTAGAACCTTTACCCGTACCCATGGGTAAATGAGAAGACATCACCATGGATTTTGTGACTAAACTGCCCAAAACAAGGAACGGTCACGACATGATTTGGGTGGTCGTTGATCGCTTCACTAAGAGTGCACATTTCATAGCATCCAAAGAGAAATGGTCTATGGATAAACTTGCGAATTCTTATGTGAAGGAAATTGTGACGCTTCACGGTGTTTCGTTAACAATTGTGTCCGATCGTGACAGCCGTTTTACCTCGAGATTTTGGAGGAGTCTACAAGAGGAATTGGGTACCAAGTTGTGTTTGAGTACAACTTACCATCCGCAAACCGATGGTCAGAGCGAATGAACGATTCAAACGTTGGAGGATATGCTAAGAGCATGTACCCTAGAATTCCAAGGTAATTGGGATGAACACTTACCTCTAGTAGAATTTTCCTATAATAATAGTTTCCACTCAAGCATTAAGATGGCACCTTATCACGCTTTGTAGGGGGAAAAGTGTCGAACGCCATCATGTTGGCTGGAAGCTGGGGAAAAGCAGTTTATGGGGCCTGAAATAGTCCATCAGACTGCTGAAAAGATGAAAGTGATAAGGGAAAGAATGTTAGCTGCTCAAGATCGACAAAAGAGTTATGCTGACAAGAAAAGACAACCGATATCCTTCGATGTTGAAGATTCGGTTTTACTTAAAGTCTCGTCGTGGAAGGGACTTATAAGGTTTGGTAAGAGAGGGAAGTTGAGTCCAAGGTTTATTGGACCATTTAAAGTTCTTCAGAGGATCGGGAATCAAGCTTACAAGATAGAGTTACCAGAAGAACTGGAGGGTATTCATAACACCTTTCATGTGTGTTACTTGAGAAAGTTCACGGGAGACGTGCCCGACATAATTCCGATTTCTGAGTTAAGGTTGGATGAAAACAAGAGGTTGATCGAAGAACCTGAGGCAATCGTTGACCGTAAGACTAAGAAGTTGCGATGCAAGATGGTCGATTTAGTGTTTGTGCGTTGGAAACATACGAATGGGCCAAATCTCACTTGGGAAACGGAGAGTGACATGATGAGTCGCTACCCGCATTTGTTTGGTGATATATGATTCCGAGGACGGAATCATCCTAAGGGGGGGGGGGGGGAGAATTGTAACACTCGTGTTTCTAGCCTAGGCATTTATATTGAGGTGATAGTCTAGGTTAACCTTTGTAACTCATTTTGAAGAAATTAAAAAGGAATTATGTGAATTCTATGTGTTTTATGTGTTTTATGCTTAATTATTAAGGTTTAATTAATTAAGAATAAAAATAAGCGTCAAAATTAAAGTGTGAGATAAGCCTGATATCTTTACATAAAGTTGTAGTGGTCGAAACAAGGATTTCGAGGATATAAAGAATACCAAAATCCAAGTTATAACGAAGAAGTTATGACCCGTCGAAGTTCCGCGACAAAACCGACACGGTGCTGAATGTCGTAAAAAGTGAGTTTTTGATAAACTACTTTTTAGCCTTAGTGATCTAAACGAAAGTCGTAGTATTCATTAAACCGAGAAGTTCGATAAAAAGAACGCCAAAATCTGACTTCGTATGAGGAAGTTATGATTGTTCGAAGTTTCATCTTAGCACTAGACAGCTAAAAACTCGAATTTTAGATCGAGCGATTTTTAGCCGACACAACCTAAACGAGAATTGAATGTCTCGTCATTAATAGCACAACGGTAAAAAGTCTGACGAAAACGGACGTCGGATGAAGAAGTTATGAATTTTTAACAGATTTTATGTCCCGGTCTGTTAAAAATAATAATAAAAAAATTAAAGTCAAAATTAGCCAACAAAGTTTAAACGGAAGTTGTAGAGCGTAATTTTAGCTACGCGTGCATATAAAGAACGTCAAAAACGGAGCTCGTATGCAAAAGTTATGGATTTTAGAAGTTTTGGCACGAAAATCGAGAAAATTCGCATAGTCGCGTTTTGCCACGTCATCTTCGCTGAAAGAGTGCCACGTGTCCTGCTGAGTCACCGAGCTGCTGAGTCATGCGAAGCCACGCGTTGGATCCTGATTCGACCGAGGAGGAGGTCCAATCCGAGGCTCGCATATGGACCGAACCTCGCACCGCCTAGCTCCGAGCCTTGCACATGGGTCACGAGTCCGCGGTCCAATCAGAAAGTGCCACCAAGGCCCTTGCACGTGTTGAGCACCTGCGCCCCGGAACCGACTTCGGACACATGCTTCAGACCAATCACAAGAAGCCAGCATACCCTTCGCACATTCTACCCTCGTGCGAGCCACCCCCTACGAGACCTCTCAGCCGTCGGATTAGGAGCCTCTCAGCCGTTGGATCAGGACTTCGGACCTTATAAATAAAAGGGTACCTGCGAAGCCTCTCGGGTAGAATTTGATATTTGCCATTTTTCACCCTTTTCTTCATATTTTCTTCATCTTAGAATCCCCGAAATCCCCGGTATCGATTGTAAACCCCGGAATACTCCACGAAGTGCCCGTGAAGCCCAGAAAATTTATCTTTTCGGTTTCGAAGCCCGACTTTTGCAGAGCCCGGTTTCTCAATAAAACTCCCGGTTTTATTAGAAACGATCGTTTTAGGAAACGAATTGCTACCCGATTATCATCAAATCATGTGAGTGTATAGTTACTTTCATTTTACACATAGATATGAAGTATTTACCTTATAATATGTGCTATGTGTAAATATATATTAATTGTTTATTTCAGGTGACTGTTGTGTTGATGTTTTATACAAGTCTTAAACTGTATAAGTATTTTTATCTACAAATATGTTGGATAGAACATGGGTAGATAGTGATGTGTGACAAAATAAAATTGATGAGAGGCCTCGATGTGTTTTGAGATCCAGTCATCTAGCGGAGTTTGGATGACGACCACGGACTTTCTAGACAGTCCAGTGGGAAACATTAGCAGGTCCGCAACCTGTAGGTGTTAATGAACTAGGGTGTTCATTCGATGTACTCCATCCCCCTCATGGTTGCCTTTAGGACATGTATGGTTGAGGAAACCCCTTAGCAGTAGTGTCCATCCCGATGATATTCTTTAGGCTAGGTCCCTTGTGAAAAGTGTTTAGGGACGTAAAGTGAGGATAACGGGAACGGGTAATCAGGGTTATTGTTGATTGGTGAACTTAATAAGTTTATTATTATTGTGGGTTGAAAACCCTATATGCTCACCAGGCTCCCAAGCCTGACCCACTCAGCTTTTTTTGTTACAGGCAGTGGACCCCGAGCATAGTCGGAGGACGACGAGAGATTTTTGGATTATAGGCCAGTAGATGTAAATAACCGTTGAAAGGCTTATAATGTCTTGTTTATGCTTTTGATCTGTATCGGAACATGACATCCCGAGGTTTTGATATATATATATATATATATATATATATATATATATATATATATATATATATATATATATATATATATATATATATATATATATATATATATATATGGAAAATATATACCTTCTTAATGAAGGGTTTTGATAAACTTTTATCATATGTTGTTTGGGGACCAATTACGCAACATCTTTTAAAAAGATTTCTCTGATTTTATTTTAAAAAGCATAAATTAAATCGGCCTTTTCTGGCCCATAAATTAGGGGATGTCACACTCGACGAGTCGGTTTTATTTACAGAAAAAAAAATCAATTTAAAATGAATTTTTACAACCAGTAACTAGGGTTTTTAACCCTAATGAGGTCATTTTCCCGCTATCACTCGACGTGCGCCCCCATTTGCTTTCTCTCTCAAGCACTCATCAAAGTCTTCACTCTTTCTTCAAGATTTTCGATTTTTATCACCAAAGGTACTTAATTTCTTCCTTAATTCTGTTAAGGCTATGATTTTTAGATGATCTAGGGTGTCAATTTCATAGAATACCCGATTTTGAAGTTTAGTGAATTTTTAGGGTTTTGATTTAGTATTAACTATGTTGTTTTGGATGGTTATTTTTCCTTTAATACATCTTAGAAACATCCATGGACAAAACCCTTGAGAAAAATTCCAGGTTTTATGGTCAAATTTTGATCGACTCGTCTACTGACTCGCGCAGTTCATACGACTCGTCGAGTCGTTCATGGACTCGACGAGTCCAGTCGGGGACCCAGTTGTAATCCGTTTTGATGATTTTCTATGTTTTCTGGGTTGTGTGTTCTTTGTTTTGTAGGGACAATGTTTCACATAGGACAAAGCTCAAGTGGACACCAAGGAGATTTTCCTTGGTTGAATTTTCCTCAAATTGAATCGGTTTCAACAATGACAAGATGGAAGAAGAAGTTGGCTGAGGTGAGGAAGAAGGAGATTTATGTACCCAACAGGGTTGATTGGGATTGGTTGCAGACTGTCCGGTACGAGGAGGAGTTGGCCCCTTATCTTTTGAAGGAATTTACATACGAGGGGGAGACAATGATTTGTGATGGATGGAGCCGGGTTTTTAGAATTCAAGAGTCGGTGTACCGGGAACTTTGCTGGGAATTTTTCTCCACGGTGTCTTTCCGTGGAGGAGACGATTGCTACCACCCCGCGAGTTTCAGTTTTTGCCTTGGGGGCGAGTTCCATCAATGCTCCGTCATTGATCTTGCATGTCGGTTGGGGATTTACGGCCGACCATTGGTTACGACTGCTATCTTTCGTGCCTTTTTGGAACACTCTCATAAGGTGTTCCCCGATGGTGTTACGAGTACGGGTTGGTGGAGCACAATCACCAACAAGTTATACATTCCGAAGTCGGCCCAAGAAGGAAGTATTAGGTCGCCCACGCACCGTCTCATTCACCATCTTATCTCCACCACCATCAACCAAAGGAAGGATGACGACAAGATTTTGGATTAGGAATGCTTGCATAGAGGGTCTAGAGTTTGAGAGAGAAAGAAAAAATAAAGAGTGGAAAAGAGTCAAGAAAGGGCGGAGTTTAGAATTAAGGTATCGAGTCCGGTCCTGAGGGACATGAGTGAATGACTCTAGAAGTTATGAGAAGTTTTGAAGATTTATCAAAAGCGGGAACAAATGCAGAATGAGAATTTTTCCACCCAGCGGTCTACTCGCCGAGTGCACTTAACTGACTCGACGAGTCGCTTTGTATTTTCGCACTTTCGAAGTTGTCCGCGACAATACTGGACGAGTCATTTATATGACTCGACGAGTCACTCAATTTTATACCAACAAGACTGCTGATTCGATGCTATTGAATATACCACTTGATCATTTATTCTGCCCGATCAATTCCTGAAGACCTTATACTATTTTTCATGCCTATTTGGAGCTGCCTACATGTGATTTGATGCCCAAGACGTGGATGAACCATTTCCATGTCTAAAGTCAATTGAAGATGGAGTTGAAGAATAGAGATATCGACCTAGCGACTGCTATCCCAGGGGAGTTTGTTCCAATTCCCATTTTATTTTATTGTTCTTTATCATGCATAATATGCAATGGGGATATTGCATAAATTAAGTGTGGGGTAGGGGTTGATGTCATCTTAGTAAATATAGAATCCTAATGTCGTAATTTAGGTTAATTTTTAAAATTTTGCATACCAAAAATGTGACTTAGGGATTAATTTAGGAAATTTTGGTAAAAAGTAATTAGGATTCCATGTTAGAGTTATGTTGATGATTGCATGAAGACCCAAATGTTTAGTGGAGCCTATATACGTTCTAGTGCATTTGTGGCTTCCTTATTCCAGTGAAATCATGGGACAAAAATATGACCTTGCTTAGCCCGAAGGATGCAATATGTTTAGCATCGTGTACCAGAAATGTATCCAGGAAAATTATTATCGTTAGCCAATAAAGGTCGAGGTTGAGCGCCCCTGCTTAAGCATGTAGGGTTTTGAGTGAAAACAAGTGAGGTACATGTAAAAAAAGAGAGAATTGCAAGAAAAGTTTGAAGAATTTTGGAGCAACTAAAGTGAAGATCAAAATATCCAAATTCCAAAAAATTCAAAAACTTGAAGATACCAAAAATCAAACAACAAAGGTGGTGAATTCAAAGAAATCAAAGATCAAATTATCAAGGAAGTGAAGAATTCAAAAGAGCTCCATAGTGGTATCATAAATTGTAACTCTAGATTATGTATGCTTGGGTTGCTCAACTAAAAATACCATGAGGATAGGAGGTTTTCTGCGGATGGATTCAGAGGGATGCATAAAATGAGTATTGTTCGGGATAAGTGGGCGAATGTTTATGAAGATTGTGAATATCTGGAGTATGGGGGTATTTAGGAAAAATTTTAGACACAAATGTATGAGTTGCGGTATTGGCATAATGGCTGGGTTAGATTGGAGTTGTCATATGTGATTCTAATGTGTTAAAATTCAGTTTTGCTTGGGGGCAAGCAAAAGTCAAGTGTGGGGTATTTTGATATTTGCATATTTAGCTCATATTAAGTATAGATTTTTTATCATTTATTATCTAAATTATCGCATATCATGGACATAAGGTACTTAAAAGTGTTTGAATTATGTTTTCAGTCCAAAAGTGAAGCTCGGAAGCCGAAGGAAGCAAGAGAAGCGGTTGGGAGCTCGGGAATTGAACAAAGAAGAAAACCACCAAAAACAACACCTACTCGGCAAGTAGGGTCAACTACTCAGCGAGTCCGAGAGAAGATTCGAGAAGATAAAGACTCAGAGACTTATCGCATACGGGGATTAAGAGATGGACTCGGCGAGTCGGCAATGGACTCGACGAGTCATTTCGCATCTATAAAGATAACTTCTCAGATCGACATTATCAATTCTGGAACCCTTCTGGAGAGATCAACTACGATTGCAGAGCCAGAAAAACCCTAGAGAACGAAGATACAACCTAGAATCCAATTCCGAAGGAAATTTGAGGCAAATTCTCATCATTCTACTTAATCTTTTGTTTTCCATTATGGTTAGGCAATTTGAATTTCGTTATTTGCTGTTTATTACCTCAATCATGAGCTAAAACTCTTAAACTGCTGTTTGGGGATACAAAATTGAGACTATGGTTTGATTATTGGTAGGATTAATTCAATGTTGGTGATTTTTGTTAGTTTTAGCTTGCTAAAGAATCTTGTGTGTGAATGACAATTAATTTTTTGTTAATAGGAAGGTAATTAAATAGTATGAACATCTTTTGATTATCAACCTCATATGTTTATGTGACCACTTTATCATATGTCTAGGATTAATGAACATGAAACTAGAATTAATAAGAAAATTAGGTAAAGTCATGTGTGAGCTTGTGTGATGACCATCAACAAGAAGTTAACAAAAGGACCAAATTAGTTAACTATTGCAAGTCTAAATTAACCCGAATAATTAATCTAGTGAATTTAATTAAATTTGACAACTGATCACTGTTTGAGTTAGTTTGTTCACTAAGGGTTAGTATAGCAAACGCGAAGCTAATCACGTGAGTCGGTAGCCAACAAAAGAGTTAATCCATTGCACTATTACCATAATTTCAACCATAAGATCAATTGAGTTTAGACCTGGCAATGGGGCGGGTTTGGAGCGAATCGACCTTAATCCAAACCCTTTTAACAAATTCCAAAACCCGATCCAAACCCGCTCCGTAACCCGCAGGGTTTTGAATAATCAAACCCATACCCTTATCCACCGAATCAACAGATATCCAAACCCGCCCTGTAACCCGTAGGTTTTTTGAATAATCAAACTCATTTTACTTAAATCATAAAATCACATTTGTTAAATAGAACAAATGTTGATTTAGAAAATACATTATGTACTCGAAGAGTTTCAACTGGAATTAAAATCATTATTGTAGTTACTTCCGATTGTTTTTTGACCATCGATTGCATTGACAAAGAATAGCAATTACAAACTTTTTTCCGATTGATAAATGAATTTATTGATTTATAAATAAAATTGGTGATTAGATGATGAAATATAAATGAAATGACATCATGATTCTTGGGAGAAGACTGAAAGTCTAGAAGTTGAGTCCTCGAGTCCTATGTAAAACCGGTTTAGTCTTTGGACTTTTGATTGGAATTTAAAGTAAAACTAAGGAAATATAAAATATAAATGTATAATTCTAAAATTTATATGGGGCGGGTTATAAATGGAGCGGATCGGTGATGATCCATTCCCGACCCTTTTAATAAAAGTGTTAGTGGGTACGAGTCGTTAACGGGTAAATGGATCAAAAACTATGCTCCAAACCCGTATAATTGTTAAGGGTTTGGATCGGATCAGGGTCAAAACCCGCTCCATTGCCAGGCCTAATTGAGTTGAACTAAACAGAAGTCCTTCCCATTATTGAATCTAGTTAATTCTTTGTTTTTCTAGCTTTTAGATTAAGTGATAATTAGTAATTTTCTAGTCTTGTAAAACTAGAGAAAACCCCTACTTATTAATTAATTTAGATAAAATTAGTTTTTAGTTTTAATTTACCGTTCCCTGTGTTCGCTACCCTACTTATTTAGCTATACCACAATTGATAGGTCCACTGCCTTTGTGTGTTTATTTTATAATTAAAAGTAGGTTTAAAACTAAGTGAGTTTACACACATCAAGTTTTTGGCGCCGTTGCCGGGGAACGGTTCTAAATTAGCACTAAATTCTAGTTTAATCGATCCTTTGTGTGAGATTTATCTTACACAAAGTTAATTCTTAGGTAATTTAGTAATTAGTATAAGTTTTAATAAAAATCCGTTTTTAAAAGTAATTAGAAATTTTTTTTTCTGTTTTTGCCTTCAACTCGCCGAGTGCACTCGTGCCGACTCGGCGAGTTCATCGCTGTTCACAGTTTTAATTTTTATTTTTTCTTTTTGTTCTTTTTATGAGTTTTTTTTTGTTTTGCTTGCAGTTGTTTCGTGACCCGAGGATCTGATACACCTCTGGTCGATCCTCTCGAAGACCCGGAATCCGCATTAAGGAGGAGCAAAGGAAAAGTCGTTGGAGAATCCGCTTCTTCAAAGAATTCGCCACTAAAGAACCTCAAGTCCGTTTTCAGCAAGAAGAAGAGTAGCAAATCAGGAGCATCCAACGCCTCTTTGACAATCGAAGACCCAATTAAAGAAGACACCGAGTACGAGACCGAGGAAGAAGAAGAACCCACGTACGAGCACGAATCCAATTTTGAGGATGAGTTAGCTATCATGGCTAATATCGATGAAGTCCCCATGGGGGAATGGAAGAAGAGGATGCACGATGACACTGGTCTGGGACTTGTGCAGCCCGCAATTCCCACTACCGCTACTTTCGAGCTAAAGGGTCATATCCTCACCGAACTCAAGGAGATTCCCTTCTATGGAAAAGACCACGAAGACGCCTACAAGCACTTGGATGAAGTAAATGATGTGGCTGACTACTTCAATGTACCAAATGTGCCAGGTGAGACCCAACTACTTCGCATGCTTCCAGTCACATTCAAGGGTGCTGCAAAGGATTGGATCAAGTCACTTCCGGCCGGGTCGGTCACCACATGGGCTAAGATGCAGAGTACGTTCCCGCCTTCGCGTGGATATAAAGAACGTCGAAAACGGAGCTCGTATTCGAAAGTTACGATTTTTAGAAGTTAAGGGTGAGATTTGCGAAGCTGATGCATGGATTGATGACGTGGCCTAGATCCCATCCGTCCGATGAACCCGCTTCGGATGAGTGACACACCACCTTCGCATTACGCCCCACGTCCAAAATACAGTACGCCTAGTGTACCTGTAACGCCCGCAAATCCGGGCTAGTCAATTTAGAGGAAATAGGGGTCGAAAACGACTTTTGGACAAAAGATTATTTAGAATAAATAATCTTAACCAAGTTGTGGAATATGTCTCAAGGTTTCTGTACATATAAAGAACGTCGAAATCCGAGTTATAACGAAGAAGTTATGGCCCGTCGAAGTTTTACGGCAAAACCGACACGGCACCGGCAAGCGTAAATAGTGAATTTACGATAGAGCGAGATTTAGCCTTAGCAATCTAAACGAAAGTTGTAGAATATGTTAAACTAAGCGCGTCGATAAAAGAACGCCCAAATCTGACTTCGTATGAGGAAATTATGATTTTTCTAAGATTCGGCTTAGCAGTGTACAACCCGAAATCGAATTTTAGTTCGAGCGGTTTTTGGCTTACGCGACCTAAATGAGAGTTGAAGATCTCATTAATAGGAACTCAACGGTAAAAAGATGGACGAAAACGGAGTTCGTATGAAGGAGTCTAAACGAAAGTTGTAGATCTTGATTTTACCTACGCATGACAGAGCTCGTATGCGAGAGTTATGATTTTTCTAAGTCGGGAGGCTGCTGTGCGAAATCGGGTGACGTGGCGCAATCCTGGCCGTTGCTTCCTCCCCAAGGCTAGCCACCAGATGGTGACACCTGGCCTGGAACTCGACGAGTTTGAGGCCAACTCGACGAGTTTTTGGCTTTCCAGCCTATAAAAAGGGTGTCGGGGCATCCTCATTTCTCACACCTTCCAACTTCTCTTTCTCTCTCTAGAATCTCTCTCTAAGCCTCCTTAAGCCCCCTAAAGTCTAGGAAAACCCCCTAGCACCCGAAGGAAGCCCCGAGGCTCCCGGATTCCCGAGAAAAAGAGTCTTTCGACTCGGGAACGCTGCTCCAGCGAAACCTGGTTTTCGAGAAAACCCGCTGTAAGTGAGCTACGCCTAACCTATCTTTTGTTTAGCTTACGTTTTAATATAGTAATGTTATTAGGACCTTATAATAAGTACTTGGGCTATTATTATGGGTTATATAAGTATCGTTTAACGCTTATATAATAATAATAATAGCTAGACTATTAATTAATCGCGGTTATCGTTAGACTAAACCCTAGTGGTATTGGTACTAGGTTTTATCGAAGGAAAATCATTTTGAGAGTATCGAAGCGCTGTTCGAGTGCTGATTCACCACCTACTCAGGTGAGTGCATAGTCCCTTTCATCTTACACATCGATATGAAGTATTTTATATAAACTACGTGCTATGTGTACATATTATCTGAATACTTGTTGTCTATGCTGGATTCGGTGTATAGATCAAGATGGCAAGGACCCCTTAGCGGAAACATGAATGCAAATGAGAATAGGAACCATCCCCCAGTGGTTCAGCAAATACCTGTTGTAGAAGAAGTTGCACCTGAGCCAGTCACCATGGCTGGAGTTCAAGACATGATTCGGGCTATGCTAGCTGAACAAAGGGAAGAAATGAGGCGGATGTCGAATAGGGACGAACCTACTATGCCCACTGAGTAACCCGAGCTGATTCCCGAGCACTCGGAGGAAGGGAACTACAGCTACCAAGTGAGTCAAGCGGTGACTCAAGGTGAACAAAGGGATGGCCCGGAGAGGAGAAACGACAAGGATGGGCGAACGTACAAGAATTTCTTGGGTGCGAAACCACCAAGTCTCTCAGGGAGCCCAAAGCCTGTTAAGATTATGGATTGGATCTTCGAGATGGAAATGGTGTTTGAGAGCTACGACTGTAGCGAGAAACAGAAGACCGTCTTCGCTGTAAGACAACTGAAAACTGGAGTCTTGAGCTGGTGGAAGCTATTGGCAGATACGATGCCACGAGGAGAAGCCTTAAGGATGTCATGGGAAGAGTTCTTGGAACAGTTGAAAATGCAGTACTGCTCGGAGATAGATCTGATAGACCTAAACAACAAGTTTTAGAACCTGAAGAAAGGGAAGATGAGTGTTGATGAGTATGCCACCGCATTCACCGAGAGGATGAAGCTATTCCCCTACTTGGTGCCTACTAAAATCTCCAAGATTGATAGGTTTGCTAACGGACTGCCCACTAACTTTGGCCCAATGGTCAAAATGGCAACTACCTTGAAAACGACTGTTAGGGCAGCTAAGAACGTAAAGGCCCAGATAAGAGAAAAGGGTCTAGAAAAAGATAAGGCAGGAGCGAAGCGGAAGTTTGAAGGATCTTCAAGGTCCAACAAGGAAAGCAAATTCTCAAAGCTTGGAGGAGGAGATGGAGGTGAAACGAGATGGTGTGATAAATGCAAGAAAAAGCATTGTGGGAAGTGCAACGAAGAAGTGACTTGTTACAAGTGTGGAAGGACTGGTCGCTATTCCAAGGAATGCACACATAATGATAAAGTATGTTACGGATGTGGAGGCAAGGGGCACATGTCCAGAGACTGCCCAAGGAAAAATAAAGCAGCAAGACCAGAAACGCCACCACGACCAAGGGCATTTCACATGATCCTCGACGAAGCAGAAAACCATGCGAGGAATCAAGGATGAGGACTTTATACCCGAAGATGAAGATATGCAGTAGCCATAGTATCGTATGACGTAGCCCATTAGAGGCATAGTCCAGGGTGAACTTGAACACCTATGTAATAGTTTTAAGAAATAATAAAATTTTCGTTTTGTTATCTGGTGTGTTAAACTGTTATGTGATTTTCTTGTATGGTGACTTGGAAAACTGCGAGATGATACTTGGGGTGAGTATGAGTAGGTGTGAATGGTAGTAGAGGCCTATACTACCGGAAGCACAGGACTCACACTTGGATCAGGGAAAGTCACAAGGTTACCAAGAAGCTAGTAATTAATTTCGTTTTATTCAAGTACATCGTACCATTGTTTCGGTAATACTAAGAAGATTGTTGTTATCCTGACCCTAGTAATCATATCACATTGAGTCCGACTACGATGAGTAGGTTACGTGGTTCAGAGAACCAAGTTTTATGTAGCGTTCGACTTAAACCAAACCATTGAAATCAAAGCGATCAATAGGAGCATCGCGCTCGTTGTTAAAGAAGTTAGTAGCCAGAAATGCTACATGTTAAAGTGTGATTATATCACATTAGAACATGAAGGAAGGCATAGTCTGTTTTGGAATTTAACTCTAAGAGACCTAAGTCTAAACGAGCCTTGCTTGCAGGTGCACGATCGAGTACTGCTTACAGTCAATAAGTCTAAGAGATAGACTTGAAGGAATATAGAAGTTATAATTATTACATAGGATGAAGAGATGACGTATGGAGTCATTATACGAGCCCTGTTTCGTTGATGATTCCGGGGGTCAAAAACTCTTTTAAAGTTATGTTAATTTATAGTTTAACAAAGCTCCGTTTTTAAAGTACGAGCATAACTTAGTAGTAAAATGAGTCTTTTTAGTAACAGTTCAAGTAAAACACTAGTAAACTATAAGGGGTATAGTTAGAGGTTTAGTTCATACTAAATACTAGAGCACACTATAAAGAAAAGCAGGGAGGTAGATACAATACATCAGAGAGACATACTATACACTTTACATGATAACAGAAGGAACACACTAAGATACTATAACAGAACGAACATACTAAGATGTTATAGCATAAGAACACTACAGGATCTAATTATACCAATGAATCATTAACTCGTTGTTCTAAAAAAGTGATAGTTAAATTGGGTATACATGATCGTCTAACTTTAATGTGAATTTACACGACCTAGCAATTTGTTTGTGGAAGTCGCGTTTGGTCCCCAGAATCTCTTGTAGGGAGAGCGTATAGTATGGGTACTATCCATCACATTATGACCTTAATAAAACATACATGTTTTAAGGTAATCAGTACGTCAGGATGTCAATTTCAAAGACAACTGTGTACTTACATTTTCCCATTACTTTCATATTGTGACAGTTCCACTTGAAAGTTAATGCAAACTTTTTTCGAGTTAAGATAGTTATAAACTAGGGTAAACTTACATTTTACAAACGACAAACTGAACATATGAGTCTAGTACATTCAGTAGAAAGGGGACCTATAATGCTAACTTTATGATTCCTTAGTGTATACATCAGGGATATATATATTAATCGGATCCGACAGGTAGTAGGATGTGTGCTTTCCGCTTCATTTCCTGTTCCTTGTTTGGTTGTGGGCTTAGAGCAGATTCACCCAAGCTACTATCTATCCGATCTTAGCTACATATATATTCCGTATACACCAAGTAATCATAAGGGGTACCAGGTATGGGCCAAGTCATAGTATACAAATTCAATACACCGTTTTCTAGTACAAAACATACTTTTCAAATAGAACATTTGGTAGACAAAACTAGAAACTTACCAGTAAAGGGTTTAATCCATTTTATTAAACTAGTATAAACTTAAAGGATCATAGGTGGTTAATCCTATAATACCTTAGTTTATACATTAGGGTTATATATAATTAATGTTTGATAGGTAGTTGGATTGTGCTTTCCGCCTCATTCCCTGTTCCTTGTTTGGTTGTGGGATTAGAGCAGATCCACACAATTAACTATCTGTTCGATATTAGATTATATATAGCTAGTATAAACTAAGTGATTATAGAAGGAACCATTATGGTTACTATTTTTATTATAAGAAAAAGGGTTTTCTTAAAGAATCTTTTCATCAAATATAAAGGAACTATTACAGTTAACTCCATGAGTACCAAGTGAATACACCAGGGCTACATACAACGATGATCTAACAAACAATGGGATGTGTGCCTTTCGCCTCATTTCCTGTTCTTTGTTTGGTTGTGGGCCTAGGGCAGATACACACAATCGATTATTTGTTTACTCTGGGTTTTATATAACTTGTATCCATTTAGTACTCATAGAAAGGATTGTAGAGTCATTTTTACTTATCTTTCATCAAAGAAGGAAATATAGGATTTTTTGGAGGAACAGATGAACTTTTCTAAACAGAACTTACAACTTACTACAACTTTCTACAACTTACTTACATCACTAAAATCTTATGAACTCACCAGCTTAAATGTTGATCTACACTTTCAAAATAACTTATATTCTCAGGAGACCGGTAGATAGGTACGCGCACTGGGATTTAAAAGATGGAGCAGTATAGCTTCATGTCTTATTTTGTTATTTACTTTGTAGTCTATGTTATGTGACCATATACATTGTAAACACTTTCTTTTTAATGAAATGGTTGTTCATTAATTTGATTACTATCTCGCATGTCTTGCGATACTAAACATGACGTCCTACACCCCTGAATGTTTCCGCCATTCCGGTTTTGGGGTGTGACAGATTGGTATCAGAGCGTTGTTTATAATGAACTAACTATATCAACCGATAAAAGATATACAACTATAAATACAATGGGGCCTAAGTGCTCTGGATAATATTATATTTTAAGGATATTACAATACCTTATAAAAGTATACATACGTGCTTATACATATATACATACTAGAACAAGCATCACAAGAAGAATAGACCAGAAGTATTTAAAGGTTGAACATTACGGTCAAACCTGGAAAGTTATGTAATCACAGCTAGGATCAATATAGCCTGATCAACAATATTCATTCGAGATGTGACCGACATGTGTTTGGGAGTGATGTGGTGTTGCAACAGTCTTAAAACTTACCTAACTCTATTCAAGGGAATTCTAGATCAAAACATAAGGATAAGATACTATGGGAGTATTATATGATACTATAACACGATAACAAGTTTAAAACATACCAATTACATTACATTGAAATACTATAGGAATATTTTAGGCACTATAAATAACTTATGTGATAACTTAAAAGACCCTTACAGATAGGCCTATAATTTTGCAATGTATACTCCCAAGGTTTTATATAAGTAAGATTTCATAGACTCATAATTTGTGATCTATGATGCTTCACTACATGTTCCTACTTTGGTTGTGGTTTTAGAGTAGGACCACTTATTCAAAGGTCTATTTAATCTTGAATTATATACAACTTGTATACATTGTACAATTATAGGAGGAATCTGTAAGGATCAGCCCATAATGTTTCACTTAAATCTCATAGATTCTTTAGTTACATCCATTCTCGCATGAAAAACCCGGATAAATGTAACCACTTCCTCATAATAGTCAACAGAAGAGTCAAGGAGGAACAAGAGCAAGTTCAAAAAAATTTCAAAGAAAGATCAGCCGCAATAACCAAAACGTCTTATGCGTCACACTAATAAATAATAATCTTGGTTAACTTAATGAGTTAGTGGAAACACTCCTCACATTATGTGTTAGGATTATTTTCTTACATGCAACTAGTAACAGTTATTCAGGTAACCGATATTCATTTGAGGATAGCCATTCCAAATTCATAAAGTTTATTAGGTATAGACTCTTTTATGAATTGTTTCCAGAACCATGTGGAAGTCAGGATCCGATACCCTCAGAACTAGGATAACCTTGTCTTTCAGCTTTCGGCTTATATCCACTGCTATAGACTTATACCCGTCTCATCTTTGTAATCTTTTAGCAAAGATGCCTCCTTGCAGATCAAACAAATGCATTACTCTGATATCTCCAACTCCAACGCCACAATTCGATCCTGCTGCTCTCCAAGCAGCGATATCCTCCGCAGTGGCAACAACTCTAGCTCACTTCAGCGAAAGTGGTACCGTAGCGGTACCCACGTAGCCAACCCCATAGATTCTCACAGACACCCAAGGGAATGTTCGTACAAGGACTTCATGAACTGCAAACCCAATTCCTTTAATGGAGATGGTGGAGTTATCGCTCTGATGCGATGGTTCGAGAAAACAGATTTGGTCTTCGAAATCTGTTCGTGCCCAGAAGGGAGCAAAGTGAAGTTTGATGCCTGCACCTTCTCCAACAGAGCCCTAACATGGTGGAACAGCCATGTTAAGTCACTGACCCTATCGGTGGCTAACTCAATAGGTTGGGAGAACCTACAAGAGTTAATGCTGGAAGAATACTGCTCGTTGGGCGAAGTTCAAAAGCTAGAACAAGAGCTATGGGAGCTCACGATGGTCGGCTCAGACATGGTGGCCTACAATGACAGGTTCAGCTACATAGCAGCGCTATGCCCCGAGATGGTTACCCCTGAGAGCAAGAAGATAGAAAGATACATCTGGGGTCGTCTCCCTCGGTCCAAGGAGATGTGTTGTCTTCTAATCCAACCACATTTGATAGTGCCAAACGCCTGGCTCAGCGACTCATTGACCTGAACACAAAATACATCTATTGTCTAGATCTGAAGAAAAGGTTCAGATCTGAGAACAAAATCCATATACGGTTTAGATCTGAAAAACAAAGAAGTTTAAATCTTTCATCTAGCACAGATCTCAAGTAAATACGTACACATAACACCGTAATTTATATAAAATACTTCATATCTATGTGTAAGATGAAAGCAACTATGCACTCAGCTTATTCGTTATACTCAGATTTCGGTGTTCTTTACATTCCCAGAATCCTTGTCACGACCACTACAACTTTCTTCATAGATATCAGGTTTATCTATTTTTTATTTCTGGCGCTTATTTTCATTCTTGATTTATTATATCATAATAAACAAGCATAAAGCACATAATTCACATAATACTCGGATAATTCCTTTTTATTACTTCAAAATGAGTTATATTTGTTGATCATAACTATTACGTCAGCGCATCAATGCTTAGCCTTGAAACACGGGCGTTACAAGCTTGGGGAAAAGGTTATAGAAGAAAAAGAAGTTGAAAAGGATGAAGAGAAGAAAACTCCAAGACCAGCAAAGCCGATCCTGAAGGAGTACAAAGCAGTTCCACCATTCCCGTCATGACTGAAGAGCACAAAGCGCGAACGAGAGGATAAGGAAATCATGGACAACTTTCGTAAGGCGTAGGTAAATATTCCACTTTCAGATGTTATTAAACAAATTCATCGTTATGCTAAGTTTTTAAAAGAATGATGTGTTTTAAAGAAAAAGTTAAAAATTAACAAAACCATAAAAGTTGGTGAAAATATTTATGTAATTTTACAGAAAGGTTTACCTCCAAAGTGCAAGGATCCATGATTTTTATCGATTCCTTGTAATTTGTAAAGCCTAACTTTTCCAAAAGTCATGCTTGATTTAGGTGTTTCAGTTAATTTCCTCCCACTTTCTGTTTTTGAAAAATAAAAATTAGGACCTTTGGAAAAGACCGAGTGTAACATCCCATTTAAATATAATAATTAAATAATAAACACGGTACCCCAAGAATTGACTTTTATTGTTATTCCGTATTATTATAACCCAAAATCGAATAATAATTAGTGGGGTGTTGGCTTCGGGGTGCCAAATGAGATACTTTTGATTTCCGAGGGTTAAAGAGTAAATATCGGACTTATTCTGGGAAGAATTCGTGAAGCCAGGGTGGAAATAGTAATTTATGGATCTTAATTGAGAATAATTTTTAGAGGAGGGATTGTTTTGTGACTATTGGACTTATATTGAAAAGAATTATGGGGACAAGGATTGAAAGGGAAAATTATGGATCTGTTTTGAAAGAAAATAGAGGAGGAGGGACCATTCTTGTTATTATGGGAAAAAGGCCAAGGTACCGGGTATATAACTTCATTACCCTCTCAAAACCTAACCCTAAATCGATTGCGATACAGCCGTCACACCTACCTCCCTCCAGCCGCCACTGTTCACCTTCCATGCTTCTTCGATCACCCAAAGGACGTCGGGACAGCTGATGCGGATGAGGACACTGTGAACGAGCCTCGCTCGTTTGCACCGCTGCCACCCTCCATCGTTCTTCTCTCTCCTCTCCATCTCATATCCTTCCAGCCGCCACCATCATTGAAGACGCTCCCATCGCTATTGAAGCACCGCCGACGTCAAGCCGAGAACCACCGTCGCTGTCGTTGCTGTTGTAGACCCAATCATCGCTGTAGCGCCGCCGTTGTTGCCCGTCTTCTTGCGCTGCTGCCTTCACCACCTACCTCTGTGGGTGTTGGATTGTTTTCCAGGCAAAAAGGGATGTGTGTGCGTGTTGTGGTGTTGTGTCCGTGTTCTGTGATGGGATTAGGCCGCCGGAGTGTCCCTTGGTCAGAGATCCGAAGAAAAACCACCACCGCTGCCCCCACGTGCCACCGGCGGCCACCCGTAGGTTGTTGTGTATATGTGTTTGTATTAGTATGTGTGTGTGATTATTTGGGGTTTAGCATTGTAAATGTAACTAGAAAGAAGAATAATGAAAAAAAACTCAAACCACCACCGGCCGCCGTGTTGGGTGGCGGTGTGTCTTGTTTGCATTCTTTGACTCGTTTGGGATGTTTGAAATCCTAATGGGCTTAATGAAACTCTAATGGGCCTAATGGGCCCAATACAAGTCCTAATTGACCGAATAAAACCCTAATGGGCCCAATGAGACCCAAAGTGACCTTAAAACCCAACCAATAGACTAATGGGCTAGTATTGGGTAGGAAACCCTAATCAGGGTTTGGAAAACCCTAATGGCTTAAAACCCTAATTTTGGGGATTTATCAGGACACGCATGGGAGTTATTTAGTTGAGTTAAAATATTAATTAGTAATCATTGGAAAATTAACCTAAGGTAATATTGGACTTAATGGATTAAGTCCTTAAGGGTTTAAGTAAGAAATACTTAACCCTAATCATCATTTCACATGAAAACCCTAATCTCACTTGGGCCTTGAATTGGACCTTTCCATTGGGCTTGGAGATTGGGCTACTGATGGACTATCCAAGAATAAGTAAATGAACTAAAATAATTAGATGGGCTTTAGGATAAGGCCTATATGAGGGACTTGAGACCAATTTGGAAAATTGGGCCATAGGTGGGCCATTATTGGCCCTTACGATTATGCGATATTGGGCCATGGGAATATCAAAAGTTTGGACTAGAATAAATAGATGGGCCTTAAGGAAAAACCATGTAGAGGTCTGGGCCCAATTTGGAAAATTGGGCCATATGTTGGCTTTTGGCCCATTACTTGGCTTTTGGGCTTTTGAAATGTGAGTTGGACCTTAAGCTTGGAACCAATTATTAATTGGGTATTGTTTGATTTTGACAGTTTGGGAAGCTGTCAACCAACAGCTAGAGTTTTATCTGCGAGACTTCAGTAGTGCCAGGTGAGTTATCCTCACTATATCAATTGTGTCTAAGGCACCAATGTCGGCCCTTTTCGGATGTGTATCCGGGTTTATTACATGTTATGCTTTATGATATGTATCCTGGTTATAGGTTGGTTGCTATGTTAGAGATCGGTTAGATCAATATCCTGGTTATAGGATGGTTGCTATGTTAGAGATCGGTTAGATCAATATCCTGGTTATAGGATGGTTGCTATGTTAGAGATCGGTTAAATCAGTATCCTGGTTATAGGATGGTTGCTATGTTAGAGATCGGTTAGATCGGTATCTTGATTATAGGATGGTTGCCATGATCAATGATCTGTTAGATCTAATTGTTTACTTGTTAATATGTATGTGCACATGTTTGTTGGTTTGGGGAAAGGGTTGAGGCAGGTCCTGCTGAGTGCAGTAGGCCAAGACACCCTGGGCGAACCGGGTAGACTGCAGGCCCGGGTCGGGCAAATCTAGTCAGGCCGAAGGCCCAACGAGCGGTCCGGATAGGCTGAAGGCCCCAAAGACGTGCCGAGGGCTCGGAGAGCGGTCCAGATAGACTGAGGACCGGGAGTCGGTCCAGTCAGACTGATGGCTCATTATGCATGTTGTATCTGTTTGCTTATATGTTTATATGATATGATTATATATGTATGGCGTTGGTGTTTTGGGGGTAACTCACTAAGCCTTCGAGCTTACATTTAACAATTATTGTTTTAGGTATTTTGATGATCGCGGTAAGGCGAAGGCGTGATCGTGCACCTCCTTACTTTTTCATGATTGATTTTAGGGATACTCTGATGTTTAAATTGTTTTGAAAGTAAACTGTAATAAGTTGATGGTTTTAAATGTTTTAAAAAGTTTCAATTTGGCTTGAATTTTTTGGGTGTTACACCGAGACTATCATTTAGTTGGCTGACCGTTCAACAATACACCCAAAATGTGTATTGGAGGATGTTCTAGTCCAAGTGATGAGTTAATTTTTCCCGTTGATTTATATATTATGAACAAGAGGAATGTGGATGTTTTTTTAATAAAAACTCAATTATTTTAGGAAGATCTTTTATGAAACCTGCTAAAACCAAAATTAATTTCTTTGTTGGTACACTTTCAATTGAGTTTGATGATGATGTGGTTAATTTTGATATAAATGATGCTGAAATTCCAACTTATAACTTTTATGTTAACTTTTTGGGTGCCAACAGGCCTTTGTCTGAGGACTGTTGTGAGTTTTCTAATCATCTTGTGCAAGAAAGATTTTCAGACATAAATTTTAGCTATGTCGCATCAAAGAAGCTGACAGTAAATGGCAGGCTTGGGGAGGAAAAGCTAATTTCTGTTGAGGAAGCATCAAAAAAGAAGCTAAAAATAGGCAAGTTTGGTGAGGAGGAGAAGAATTCTGGAAAGATGATCAAAAAAAGAAAAATGAATTAAGAAGCTGACAAATGACTTATCTGATAAAAATATGAAGATTTTCAAGTCTTGTGCCATATCTGAAGGGATCTGGACTAAAAAAAAAGGATTTGGAGTCAAAGAAAAAGAAGGAATCTTGTGTGCAACTACCAGATTCAACACTTATGCCATATATGTAGGGATCTGGAGTCAAATAAAAAGAAGTTGAGCTGAAGAGGAGCCCCATTCATACTAGTTAACAATCTGGTTGAGCACAATTGAGCTAACAGCTTTAAAAAAGGGCGTCTTTCTAGGAGGAAACCTTACGCATAGTTTTTACCTTTCACTTTGAATAAGAGTCGGTGACAGCTTCAAGCAAGCTTGGGGAAATCATAGGGTCTTCTACATTGTCGAAAATTAGATTTCGCTGGAATCTTCATCAAATAAATCAAAATTTTGTAGAAACATATCAATTACATTATTTCCTATTTGCAACCTTTTGTTTTTATATGTTACGTTGAGTTATGCATTCTTCTCCGAGCATTAAGGACAATGCTTCACTTTAAGCTTAGGGAAGGGGTTAGTAGTCAAAACTTGCATTTTTTGTTAAAAAAATTGATTTTTTTAGTTTTTTAATTTTTGTGTTACATTTTTCGTTTTTATTTTCTGCATTGCATAAAAAATTCGAAAAAGTCCCAAAATATTTTTATTTTATTTTCTGTTTTTTCTACACTATAAGAAAACCCCAAAAAGATTTTATTTTTAGTTTTAATAAATGCATAAAAAAATTCAAAAAGTTCAGAAAAATAAAAAAGTTACATGAGATGATGACATTATTTGCATTCAATAGTTATGTAAAGATGACAATGAAAATCCGAAATGAAAAGTTTGATAATGGTAAGTGTAGTAATAGTTTCCATAACTAGAGGATTGCATAACACTATAAGCTTTAAGAATAATTGTAAAAATAAAAATAATAATATATTGAAACACTACGTAAGCAAAAATAAAACAGTTTTTGAACAAACTCTTAAGACTTTTGAGTAGGAACTGAGCTCGATAAGTCTTGACCCCATAAAACACGGACCTATTTGTTGGTACACATTACCCTTCGCGGTAACAGAGAGCTCTATATCATATCCACATAGCCAACAAAATGAAGAAGTGAGCAAAACTGTCATATCCAAGCTTGTTGCGGGTACAAATTGTCAAATTTGGTACCTAAGTAAAATTTCAAGTTCTTAATTGAAGGAATCGCAGGAAATATACAAAGACGGTTGAAGAACTCAAAGCCAAATGCAAAAGATAAAAACTTTCAAGTTCCAATCAAATCAAGGTTCGCCTCAAAGTAAAATATAGCGTGACTGAAGAACTGTGTGATATGATATATGAAGCTCTCAAAAAAGTGAAAGCATAGGAGCTCGGGCCCGGACGCGAGGGTTGACTGCTTTGTCGAAAGCTGATTTGACGTGACAGGGTCTCTAAGGATAGGTCAAGTTTGGTTTTTATGAATGAGTCGAAAAGACGTGAAATTATTAAATATGCTATTTTTAGCAAGGTAAATTAATGTATAAAATTTAAATAAAAGTTATTGTTGGTTTATCAGTTTACACCGTTGAACATATTTCTGACCTTTGAAATATGGCATACATGGAAGGTATTGAAATTGTTATCTAGGTCGTGATTTCATTAGAGCTTCCTCGATGTGAAGCCTGATCATGTGAACAAGAAAAAAAAGAGTGAAGTGTTTTTATTAATTTAGTTTTAATTCCAAGTTCCTTTTATGTCATCTACATTTTTCCATTTCGTTTGTAATGTTTAATCTTTTTATTACTTGAGGGAAAGTAAGTTTTAAGCTTGGGGATATTTGTTTGATGCCATTTTATACATCTTTTATAGTTGTTTTATTAGTATTTTGCATCATATTTTATGCATTTGTGTCTGCATTAGTTTAAATAATGTTCAACTCGTGTATTTCATCAGAATTCTCATATTGTTCATGTTTTATGTCATTTTTAGATATTTCGAGTGGAGCGGTAATTTATAATTCATTGGATCATATTTGGAGCATAACTAGAGTGTATCTGGAACTTATATGGAGCCAAAACACTAATAAAGACCAGATACAAGATGTTTTCCACTTTTGAAAATTAACCAGAAGATTACCGAAATGTTTTGAGGCCTTTTAGAAACTTAGGCCCTTAAGCATGGGTCGTGCCTGCCTCCTGATCCCAACCAATGCATTCTTGGATGTTTAAAGTTGCGTAGTCCAAGCACGAACCGTGCTCCACCTCTGAAGCATTTATGAAGGATTTTTTGTAGTTTGATATCTGCGAAGCCCAAGCACGGGCCTTGCTTCCCAATTGAAGTCCATTTTTCTTTTTTCTTTTTCTAATTTTCTAATATTTTCTAATTGCGTTGAGCGAGCACAGCCTGGACACCCTAAGCATGGACCATGCTTCATGCCCGTGCTTCTAATTTTTTTTTTGGCAATCTACTTCATTTAACTGCACGTGGATTCCATCCACCTCGAAACACGAGTTGTGCTTCTTTCTAGAACCCTTATTTGCTATCAAGTCTACTATACAAATAGCATGTGTACTTTCATTGGAACCCTAGACGACCATAGATGAAAAGAAACCCCTTATTCAGGCGATGTTTCTCCATTTCCATCGATTTCTGAAGATCCGAAGACTGTAAATCGTCTCTTTTAATTAGTTTTGTAAGATTTAGTCATTTAAATTTCTCTTTTTATCAGTTTTCATTAGATTTTAACCATGTCTTGTTGAAACCCTATTGTTCAGTTCTACAAAAGATTAGCACTGGATCGTCCCAAATTCCGAGCCCAAAAATTTCAATTTTGATATAAGGATTTAGAAAACATTTATAATAAAACATCACCATGTCATATCATTTCATAAAACCATAATCTCATGTCTGAAAATCATATCATAAAAGTAGTAACAATGTCAGAGTACAATCCCAAGATATCTCATAAGGCGAATGTGTGTATGATGTGCAGCTACCGCGCCGACTCCTTCCCCTTTGCTGAAGAGGCACCTGAAACAAAACTGAAAATTGTAAGCAAAAAGCTTAGTGAGTTCCCCCTGTTGGGTTTTGAGCATTCTAACACTCCTAAGTGTACATGCAACCGTAAATACCTTGGATCTATGTTTTCTCTATTATACATACAAATATGACCATCCAAGGTATTATACTAACTAGCATACAAAACTTTGATTCATATGAAACATAACAAGTTAGAATACATACCTCTTTTAATGTAGAATGACTTCATGAAGCTTGAGTGCCTAGTTCCCCAAGTGTGACACCTCAAATGGTTCACACAACACCAAATACACTTGGAATAACTTGAGAGAAACTTGAACACTTCTAAAATCGGCTAGCCCTTCTATCCCACACACAGTCCCACTTTTTCCAAAGAATATGATCTTATAAAGTTGTTACAATTAGTGTAAACCCTAATTGTCATGACTTTCCATTTCCTTGGATCCATGGGTTCAAATACACCATGGAGCATCATATGGGTTTTAGCCCAACTTAATAATCCATGGAGCATTAGCCCACTATACAAGTATGGATGATTTACACAATCAACCCATATATTTAATTAGTCTTCTTTTGATCACTTAATTAATTATAGATTAGTTCTTGATCAATACTAATTAAATAATATTCTTTTAATATATTATAACTTATAGTATATTAACAAACATTAAGCGTTATTTCTCTCATTATAGTCTATCCAAATGCATGATGCCATGCAACCCAAATGGACCATGCCGGGTCAGGTCAAGTCTTACCAATTATAGTTATGGACTTAGACATTAATCCAACACCCCCATCCTACAACATACCATAAAATCATATAGCATACATACTGTCAGGCAATTCTCGGGTGCCGACCTACCCGGTATGGCCATTCTGGGGTGCTGACCTACCCGTGTTAAGCCATTCTGAGGTGCTGACCTACCCATGTCAAGCCATTCTGGGGTGCTGACCTACCCATCGGTCCTAACAACCGAACCTTTTTGGGACAAACCAAAAAGGAAAGATGAACTATAATTTTGGGACGGAGGGAGTAGTTTAAATGGACAGAAGAAGCAGATGCGACATTGCAAAAACTGAAAGACACCCTACAACAACTCCCGACTCTCACCTTCCCACTCCTAGGGGAGACATTATAGAACTACTTAACAGTGTCTGAAGAGGCCATCTCCTCTGTACTAGTAGTAGAGAGATATGGAAAGCAGATCCCCATTCATTTTGTTAGCAGGGCCCTGCAAGGGCCAAAAGTCAATTACCCGGCCTTGGAAAAGCTGGTCCTCGCCTTGGTTTATGCAGTCAGGCGACTACGAAGATATTTCCATGCCCACAAGGTGGATGTTCTGACTAGTTACCCGATAAAGCAAGTACTACTAAGGCCAGAAAAATCTGGGCGCCTGGCCAAATGGGTCATAGAGTTGGGTGAACACGACATCCAATACCACCCCAGAACTAGCATCAAAGCCCAGGCTCTTGCAGACATCCTGGTTGAAATCCCAAATACCATCAAGGGAGTGCCAATGACAATCTCCATTGATCCACTCGATCCTGAAGCCGGTAATGAACTCTGGAAGCTTTACACCGATGGTGCGTCAAGTAAGGAAGGCTTAGGCGTAGGCTTGATCCTCCAAAGCCCCAAAGGCGAAGAGATCACTTACACGTTGCGATTTGACTTTCAAGTATCCAACAACAAGGCAGAGTACGAAGCACTCCTAGTAAGTCTGAGGCTCGCCAAGGATCTTGGCGCAAAGCAACTAACATCCCTCAGCGATTCACTGCTTCACAAACTAGGTAAATGGAATGTACGAGGCTAAAGACTCAAGGATCCAGAAATACCTAGATGCAGTCCGAAGTCTAACCAACACGTTCAAAATCTTTTCCATAAAACAAATCTCCCGGGGAAATAATGCAAGGGCGGACGCTCTCAGTAAGTTAGCCTAAACTTCCTTTGATCAATTATCAAAGAAAGTGCTAGTCGAAGTGCTCCCGGAGAGAAGTATCGATAAACAAAAGGTAAATACAGTATCGACTGCACCGGAATGGACCAAACCGTATGTCGATTACTTGCGCAATGGCGAGCTACCTGATGACCCTGAGGAGGATAGAAAAGTCAAGATCAGGGTGTCACATTTTACAATCAGGGATAACCAATTATACCGAAGAGGGTATCTCAGACCATGGATAAAGGGAATCTCCAAGGAAGAGGAACAGATGTTCTTGGAAGAAATTCATTCGGGGGGATGCAGCAACACATGAGGGCGCTCAAGCACTCACACGCAAAATACTCCGATTAGGGGTATATTGGCCAGACATGTACAACGACACTGCAGCCCTAACCAAGAAATTCAAGGAATGCCAGACATTCGCTCCTTTCCAAAATCATCCGGCCATGCCGTTGACCAGCATCACCAGCCCCTGGCTCTTCCACCAATGGGGGATTGAGATAGTCGGACCTTTCCCACCAAAGCCGGGAGGTGTGAAATTTTTGCTAGTGGTCGTGGGTTATTTCACAAAGTGGATATAGGCAGAACCACTGGCCACCATCACTGGCAAACAAATGATAAAATTCATGACCAAGAAAATATTGACCCGTTTTGGCACACCCAGAATCCTCATAAGCGACAACAACACACAATTTGAAGGAAGTCCCTTCAGAGAGTGGTGCGAAGATAAAAAAAATCATCGTCGTTTCATGTCAGTGGCGCACCCTCAGGCCAATGGGAAAACTGAAATATCGAACAAAACCATAGTTAATGATTTGAAGAAAAGGCTACTCAGATCAAATTCCGCCTGGGTGGATGAACTCCCGATAATGTTGTGATCCTATCGTACCACAACAAGGTCAAGCACGAGAGAAAAACCATCTAGTCTAATCTACAGGATAGAAGCGGTCCTTCCTCTTGAAATAGTGGCCGACTCCCTACAAACAGAGAGTTTTGAGGAAGCAGCCAACGAAGAAGGGCGACGCCATGACCTAGACATGCTCGACGAAAAACGTGAGGCGACACAGTTGCGTCAAGCACTGTACAAATCACGAACTGAGAACTATTACAACCGCCAAGTCCGGTCAATAATTTCAAAGTCGGCGAATGGGTGCTAAGAAAGAATGAGTTTAGCCATGCTAAACCATTGGGGAAACTCAGTGTCATGTGGGAAGGACCATACAAAATAGTGGAAGCCCATAAGAATGGTGCTTATGTCCTAGAAGCTTAGGTCGAGCATGTTATTCCAAGAACATTGGATGCACAGAGTCTGCGTCACTTTTACTCTTAAAACGAGTGTTAAAGGTAGAATCAATGCTAGCAAAGGCATTGTGTATTAATTTTAACATGTAAATGTAATCAACAAAAATTACTTTACTACTTTCAATTTTATTGCACTCTAAACAAAACTAGAGTAAACAGAAAGGGAAATTCAGATGCACCTTATTTTCAAGCTTGAAAAACAAAACAAAGAGGCTATGTACATTTACCGTGTGACAACAAGGACCGATCATCCAACATCACACGGGCGGAATTGTTACAAGGAGGGAGCCAGGGAGTTTTCATATAGAAGGCTCATAACCTTCCTCCCAAAACATGTTCATCAACTACATTACAGTATACATATGAAAGAACATGTGACATAAGTGTAGAAGAGTCATAACCTTCCACTAAGTAGAAAAAAACTGGGTGAGCGTCAAGATGACGATCTTGGCTACTCCCAGGGTCTTTAAATAGCAAATTAGAATAAATTTCTCAAAGGCCAACTTCAGTAACGCATAAAGAGTTCACGAGTAAAAGAACCCAGGTCAGGTGTAAATAGACCCTACATCAATACCATGTGATGGCCAACATAAACCATACAACCAAACAAAAAGAACATGTGTGGTAATATCAAAACATTCATACCTACAAATATAAAGAAAACATTGTCAGAATTGTCGGACTCCCAGACTTTTGAATGGGCACAGTGGGAAGAAAATACCATAAACAAACAAAGGAAACGAAAATATTGTTCAAGGAAATCACACCAGAACAAGCCACAAAACAAGGCTACTTATCACCAGGAGCAGAGCTTGGGTCGAAGCTTGACCCATCGCTCTGAGCTTCTTGACAGAGACTACAGATCCCAGCCATGTCCAGACTGTCCAGGCGAAGGTGGTTGGAAAAGTCAGTTTCAATGAAAGCCACCATGACATCTTCCATCTCTTGAGTCCTGGCAGCCACATTCTCCTCAGACTTTGGGTCAGACTCCCCGACAGTTACCTGCTCCCAGATGATCCTTTTACCCTATTCTACACCTGTAGAAACATAGGCCTTCTGCACATGTACCAAGCCTTGGAGAAATTGAGGGCTCTTGATCACCTGGTCCACCACCCTGCTGAGTCCCTCGCTGAGGATCCAATCTTACTTACTGATCATCATCGAAGTCCCTCTTCACTTTAAACTGATCTCACTTACTAACTCGTTTTTTAGTGCAAATCGTGTTTCATATCAATTTGGTGTTTACTTGATATAACTTGTCATTTACATTTCATTTACACTTCAACACTTTACATTTCCACAACTAACTATCTAACAAATCTAACTTATTATTGTTGAGCTTTTATGATCCTTTGAGATTAACTTATTCCACAATTATCATCTTGTACTAACGTTTGTTCAAGTGTTTCCCAAAGTTCTTCTCTCAACATAACATAATTTCGTCTAAATATTCAAACGGTCATAATGTTCTTATAAGAGCTCGACGTTCTTTATACCCACAAAATCGTCTCAACAAGATTTATAGCTCTCTTCAATTATATTTTGCTAAATAGCATTTCTCAATTTAAAGCAACTCAAATCTTTATTTCACTTACTCACTTAATATAATTCTCATCTTGTGAAATAATACTTGTTACAAAAAAAACCAAGTGTTACAACGAGCGTTTTCGGAGAAGATGACCATTGCTAAGATGTAGGGATATTATCATTGTTTGAAGGAGGATTAGATAAATGAGGGTGCAGACATGATGGGTTATTTTAATTTTATAAAATTATAAATAACAAACAAATAATAATTTATTTTTAAAAATAAATAAAGATAAATAAAAGTATTTTTATGTCTTGTAAGACGAAATATGCAATAACATAAAGTTTAATAGACTGTCCAAGTAAAAAAAATGACTCAGGAAGGTAATAATCTTTTGATTTTGTTCACAATTAGTCTATTTCTTTATACATCATATATTATTCAACATATTGAAGTTGTTTACATATTATCCTTGCAATCAGATTATGTATGTTATAATGGTAATATGTGAACAGTTCAACAAGTTGGATAGTATAAGGTGTACGAGGATAAAAAATGATTAAGAGTAAATCACACGAATGGTCCCTATGGTTTAGGGTAATTTGCGCGTTTGGTCCCTAACTTATTTTTTTAACTCGGAAGGTCCCTACTGTTTGCTTCTGTTACGCGCTTGGTCCCTATCTTACCTAAAAAGACTATTATGCCCTTGATTTTTTTAATTTATTTAAATAAGCACACCCCTAATCCCACCCCCTCACCTTACCTCACCTACCCCATCATTTTTTCCTCTTTAAATAATAGTCTTTTTAGATAAGACAAGGACCAAACGCGTAACAAAAATAAACAGTAGGGATCAAACGCGTAACAAAAACAAACCATAGGGACCTTCCGAGTTAAAAAAATAAGTTAGGGACCAAGCATGCAAATTACCCCAAACCATAGGGACAATTCGTGTAATTTACTCAATGATTAAATATGATTTAGGGACCAACTTGAAACCATATGACACCAAAAAAAAGTTAGAGACTAAAATTCAAAATCTGGAAAACCAAAGGGACCATTTATGAAAATAATGAACTCTTGAACTGTTAATTATTTAAAATGTTTAATTTATAGAAACAGTTCGGGGGAGAATTCAGCAAAAAGACAATGGCTTTGATAAATAAATCATTTCATCCGACCTAAAGACCAATCACCATTGAAAATAAATTCATATAGATCTTTTATGAGACCAAAAAAAATATTTAGAGACTATAATCCAAAATCTAAAATACCACAAGGTCCATTTATAATAATAATAATAATAATAATAATAATAATAATAATAATAAACTTTGATTTTATTCATAATTGTTCTTTTTTATTATTAAAAGTGTATATTACCTTTATAACCTAAATGTTGGCTGCATAAGTCAATGTAAACAACTTCAAGATGATGCATAATATAAGAAAAAAGAAAAAAAAAAAAACAACTAAGACCAATCGGTATACGGATTACGGTGGGTTTTGTGGTCTAGCTGATCATGACCGTGGTTCGTACACGCTAGCCCAAACCATCATGGTCCTCCTTGTTCGTGGCCTTCAGTGGTGGGCATCACGAATCGAAACGACCAATAGGGTTGGGTTGCTCACTTGAAGGACCGAAACTGAGAAAAAAGAGCTCATGCGAGTTGTTTTTCTTTTTTTGCTGGGAAGAAGACACACTTTCCAAGTCTTGGCAACTTTGATCCCTAAGATGCAGTTCGTTGACACAAAGCATCTCTTATCAGAAATCTTTTAACATATATAGTTTCTAAAATGACAAATTAAACCTTAAATTTATATTTCCTAATTAATTAAGTAATTTGATTGATTTGAATTATTATTCTTCTTATTATTAAATCACTTATTTGTATAATTAGTATTTAAAAAATATTATATGTTTTTAATATATTTTTAAATGAAATTTAATTAAATAAAATAAAATAAAATAATATGTTTAGCGGTAAGTATCTTATAAGGAGCACTATAACGACCTGATGACCTAAGATGGTTTGGGGGGGCTGGGTGGGGATGGTTGGGCTCCTTTTCATTCCTTTGGTGTCTTGGTGTATGTCAGGTTGTAGTTTAAGTGTGTGTTTGGTGTGCGTTTCTTTTTCCTTTTCCCGAGTAGACATCTTATAGGCATAAAACTATACCTGGCATTTCTTTCGTGTATTCTTTCTAGTGTGGGTCGATTTAAAATGGGATGTGGGGGTAAGCTTATTGGTGTGTGTTTTTCTCTATTCGTGTTTGATTTCTCCTGCAGGTCCCTTTCAATTTTCACCTATGTTTTAGTAGTAGTCGCACTCCATCTTGCAGGTCATCTCAACTGCTCTCATTGGAGTTGGAGAAATCCCATGTAGGAGAAGAGGTCATCATATTTGCTCCTGGAGGATAGTCAAGGAACAAATAGTCCAAAAAGATCCCAGTCTCTTGGAGGAGTAGTTTTGCTTTGAAACACAACCAAACGGTCGGTGATGCCACAAAAAAAAAAAAAAATGTCGCCGATGCCTCAAGCATCCTAGGCAGAGATTCTGGGTGTAATCAAGTTTTGATTTCCATTGTAACTCCCTAGTGTCATCATTAAATTAGTTTAGGTTGTCTTATCCGCATCTATGTTCTCTTTACTGTATTGCCAGTGTCCTGCTGGTTTTAATAAATATATTATCCTTGCCGTTCAAAAAAAAAAAAAAAAAAAAACTCAAAAATTCACACCCTTCGACTATTTTTTCCTCAAAAAAATAAAATTAAAATTAAAGACCAATAAAGACACCTAATTAGCCGGTGGGAACGGGTCGCTAGTTGTTGTAGTAGTCAATACATGGTGTAGGCAGACCATGTGCAAAGCTTAGATGAGGTACAGACACGTATGTTTGACTAGTGTGTGGTGTAATCTACAACAAACTTTGTTATCAATTTCCAAGGGGTTTTTCTTTTACATTTTTTTTTTTTAATTAAGAGGGTATTTGGCTTAGCTTTTGAATGGCTAAAAGTCTTTTTTGAAAAAGATCATAGGCAAAAAAAGGATTTTTGTCAAAAGACTTTTAAAAGCTACTTTTGGATTTTACAAAAAAGAAAACTTAACTTTTTAGAAAAGTCAAGAAAACCTGACTTTTTGTAATTTTTCCAAAAAAATATTTTAGGATCTAAAAGCTAAGTCAAACACCCCCTAAATTTGATTGGAGTGGTCTTTGCCGGTCTTTCATTTATTTGTTTATTTTTATTTAGTTTTTTTCTATTTCCTATTTAGGTTAGTACATAAAACTATGTTGAAATTACAAATTCCCATAAGAAAAACCATGAGCCGTCTTCTATTTCCTCAAACCTTTTTTACTATTTGCTTACCATCTTTGCCCCCCCCCCCCCCCCCCCCCCCCTACTTTTAATTAAATATCATAAAGCCTTCTATTAAAAAAAAGATTCATAACATGTTTTATTTTATTATTGTCATCATTGTGCAAATATTGACGAATTAATATCATCATAAATTATATTATTTAAATGCCATTAATATAAAAATACTTATTTGTTTAATATGTGACTTAAAACGAAAGTAAATGATATATAAGAATACAAGGTTTTTATTTTAATAAATATAATAATCATATTTATATTATATTATATTATATAAATTATTATTCCTATTACAAACAATTATATGTCTACCCATTGTTTCATGAAAATAGTTTCATTAATAGATTCTCTTTTTCTTAAAAAAAAAAAAAAAAAAAAAAACTCATTAGATTCCACATTAAATGTTTTGATAAAGTGTTCTTAGACAAAAAATATATAAAAAGGGAATAAAATAACAAAATATCATAAGCTTGTTGATTGAACAATGCAAAAGTATATAAATATACATTAATTTTTAAATATAAAATGAAAATAAAATATAAATAAATAAAAAGGAATTAAGAGAAGGAGTATGCAGTTAAAAAGAATGTGAGTTAGTAATAAAAAAATTAAAAATTAAGTTCAACAATATTAATGAAGTTAGTAATAAAAAAATAATTATTATATAATAAAATTAATAATGATTAGATTATAATGAAAGTTAGTCAAATGAATTAATTATTATGTGACAATGATGAAAAAAATAGAGATAGAATGGTTTGTGATAGGATAGAGTAGTGTGTGCATCCATTTCCAAATCCAAAAAAAATATAGGGAATGGCTAAATAAACACCCCAAATTACTATAAACACAACCTTTACTAAAAAAACACTCCTATTAATTAGGGAATGATTAGTCTATTTATATCCATCACAAAGTCTAATCATATCTCCCGATTTTAATATTATATAAAGTTATTTATTTTATATTATTATAACAAATAAAAGCTATATTTATTATTATTATTATTTATTATACTTATTATATTTATCATTTATTGTTGTTTAACAGTTATTATTATTATTTTTATTATTATTAATATTACTTCAATTTGCAGAAAAAATATACTTATTATATTTATCATTTATTGTTGTTTAACAGTTATTATTATTATTATTATTATTATTATTATTATTATTATTATTTATAGGTATATAATAATATAATATAAGTTTTGTTATTCTTATTAAATAAAAACGTATGCATGTATATTACTTTATTATAATAAAAACAAGATAAATTTTATTTTATAGCAAATAAAATATTTTAGTATTAATTGTTGAAACAACGTGACAAAATATATACTGCAAAAAAATGTTAATATTCAAGCATAAAATAAAAAAGAAAATATAAATAAAAAATAAAGAAAATCAAAATCAAAAGAAGAGGGACGTGAATTAAAAAAAAAAAATCAAAAAATTGGGTTAGTGTTTTGATTTGTACAGGGGATAGCCTTTATTGAATTAGGAGTATACGGACTTCAAGAGAAACACAGTGTTCAATGTAAAAAAGTGTTCAATTTAAAAAAGTACTGTTGACTTTTTTATTAGGGTGTTTATGATATTTTTAGAGTGTTTATTTAGTAGCTACCAAAATATATTATAATTGTACTTGTATTTTTAATATTAATTGGAATAAAAAAAAATTCTTGAAGCTATTGATCAAGCACAACATAATATCATGATTGCAGCCGTAGTATATATAGCAAAATGGAATACTCAAATCAACCAACCTTATAAATTGCTACAACCTGAATAAAAGATATAAAAATGTTTCTGGTATGCATAAAAACAAAATCCGACACAGATCATGAGCTGACCTCAAATTAAAACCGTTTATCTAATATAAAACGTAAAACATGAGTAGAGAAACAATGGCGGATCCTAGGAACATGGGTGCTTCGTACTTGAACCCATGTGAAGGGGATGTAGAGGTTGACGACGTCGTTCCTCCTGTTGCTGGAGAAGTGGTGGGTGTAGTAGTTACATTACTGAAGATAGCAGCGTCAGGTGAATTTGGTGGTAACTTTAACAGCTCTGCTTGCGAGATCAATGAAAACAAAAGTTATTTAAAAACTAGTTTAATTACCAACATACAGTAACAAATTATAATAATAATAAAAAAATACAAAACATAAAAACAATAGCCAAAATTTAAAAAAATTGGACACTGGCCCTCCCATATATAAAGACATTTTTTCCACATTGGGTTCATTTTTACCATAAATTTCTTTTCAAAATACGTTTGAATCTATGACTTTGTAGTTCAAAAAAAAAACAAAAAAAATAAAGAAATAAAAAAAAAAAAAAAAGCCGCACTACTGATTTTTTTTTGTGGTTCCACAATCCATAATTTTAACTTTTTTTTCGAAACAACATTGTATTAGGCATTTCGTAGTGTTTTCACTATTTCAGAGTTTGCCCTGCAAAATTGATGATTATTTAAGAATTAAGATATTTCTTAAATATTTGGCTAATTTTTATGGAAAAAGCTAAAAAAAAATTTCTATTTTTGAAAGGTGTAAGAAATAAAGATAAAGTTGATGTGATGTGAGGTACAAATTGGGTATATATAGCTATATATAGCCTAGAGTCGTAAGAAATTCAATTAAGATCTACAACCACTACCAACCTTGAGACTTTGTCAATTGCTCACTAGTCATACTTTCGGTACATATATGCAACTGTTCATGTATATCCACATTAAATCTCATAAACGTTCACTTGTCGGTTTCGTTGAGTTTTGTTTTATCCTTTTTTATTTAAATGGAACATAAAATTTTATAACTGGACACTTAAATTTTATATTTCTTTCCAATTTTTACCATGCACGGAGGACTGTAACAACCAAAATATATACAAGATTAAAGAAGGTACATGCATGCACACCCATATAGATCACAGAATTTGGGAAAAATTGGTATCGTTGTGATATATATGGTGCTGTGAGTGATTGATATAAAATTAACATGATTCAAACTTGATCCATCGAAAATTTCAGATCAGATCAGTCTCAAAAAAATGAAAGTTATAATAATTACCTTGTTCTTTTACATTATCGAGGTACTTGATCGGTTTAGCGCTTCAATTATGTAAAGTTATATTCAAAATCAATATCATCACTCTATGTTTTTGGTGTAATTTGTGCATTCATGTGTGTGTTAAGAGTGAAGTTGTAGAAAACTGGAACATTCTGTTCGACAGTTTCAAAATCGAAATCTTGTAGATCAATAAAATAAAATGCTGAGATCAAAATCGAAAAGTAAAAGTAGTAGAGAAGATAAATTACTTGGACAATCGCTGATACTTGCACCAGCAATTTTACAAGCAGAAGGCAGCTGAAGAAGACGAGCCTCTTGAATATTCATGGACTTAAGCGCCGGATTGGTTCCGTTATGGATCTGCTGTATCAGAAAACACAAACACGCCGGATTACTCTCTTTCATCTCCGTCACCGAATCACAACACTTCTTCTGCGGCGTCGACTCTTTCCCTGACGCAAACGCAACACATGTCATCACCTCCGGTAGCTTCGAAGCACACTGGTCGGCTAACGACTGCGCCGAACCACCGATTCCGCTCCCGCATATCACGATACAAACCACCGTAAACAAGCTCAAACAGTAATTTCTCATCGCCATTGTGAAAAGTACTGATAGTAGCTTTGTGTTTTTTGAGGATTTATAGTGGAAACGGAGACAGGATTAGGATTGAGGTTGGGGTTTGGTGATTAATGAGGGGCAGTTGGGTGTGAGGTGTGAACTATGGAGTTAATGTCTGCGAGGAAAAGTATGGTGATGGCAGATGCAGGGAGGCGCACTTGTCTGGTTGCGTTTAATGAGTTTCGGTTTATGGAATTAGGGATAACGGTTCACTACTCGATGGCAATCGTAACGGAAATGGTCACAATTACAATTTTATACTTTCAATTTCAAACACACCGACATCAACACCTTGCATAGTCGGCAAATTCGCCCTCCTTTCTCTTGCACACCGTCGATGAAACCAACCCTCCTTACGTATCCTTCGTGTCTTTTTTCTAAGTTTTATAATTTCATCCCATTTACTTTTTGTTATACACTAAACTTTATAAGGTTGATTTTAAAAAAAAATAAAAATTAAAATGTAAACAAAAAATATTTTTTAATGTATAACTTTAAAATAAGAAAAAAAAAATATATTTATTGCAATTTAATATCATATATATGATATTAAATTTTTTACATATATAAGTATAAAACTTTAATTTTAAAAATTGAAACAAACCAAAAATTGACAACTGCATAATATTTATTTCAAAAATACCACAAAATGATAAGTGTCAAAACTCATGAGAGATTGACATGTGACAGAAAAAACCTTCATTTATTAAGGAGGATACTTCCGCCCAACGTAACACCATCCTTTACACCCAACGCTGTAACACCCCGTTTGACCGTGACCCGAAGATCAAGTATCATAAGGCTTCGGGCTTTAGGGGAAGAGATGTTTAGGCCCATCTGGATGTGGGTAATGTAGATACGTGATCCAATAGTTTGGTTTGTGTTTTGGAGTCAAAGGGTAAAATGTGAAAGTAGTGTTTCAGACTTCTTTTATGAATTATGGATTTTAGTTCGATGTGTTTTAAGATCAAAAGTAATTAGATAAGGGTTGTAGAGCTACTCAATACTTTTCCGTGGGTATAAAGATCGTCGAAATCAAAGTTGAAACGAAGAAGTTATGACCGTTTGAAGTTTGGACGATTATAGGTTAATCTGAGTACACTGGGTGTACAAGGGGGGGTACGTTGGGCGTACTAGTGCGTCCTGAGTACGTTGGGCGTACACAATCAGTTCCCAAACCCTATTTCGTGGTTTGAGCCCTATTTAAGCTCCTTAACTCCCCCAAAACCTCTCCATTCTTAGCTCCACCTCTTTAACACCCTCCCATGAAACCCTAACCCTCATTTGAGCATTGTGAGCTAAAAGAATGTGTTTTTGATGCTTTGGAGTATGCATGGTGCACCTTGGAGAAGAAGGAACTCTTTGGAGAAGTGTTGGTTACATTGGAACTTGTAGACCCATACATTGTTCACCTTGATCTATCTTCTAGAGGTATAAAGTTTGAATTTTGATGATTCATTTGTTAGATCTATCTAGTTTTGGATGTTATGAGCTTTTGGTCATTTTAGTGCATAAAGTTTAGATCTTGAAAGTTTGTGCATTTGTTAGATCTAGCTAGTTTTGGATGTTATGAGCTTTTGGTCATTTTAGTGCATAAAGTTTAGATCTTGAAAGTTTGTGACCTTCTTATGGATAAAGTTGGAAACTTTATCCATCTAAACATCATTGTGATTCAGATCTGAAGATTGGAGACTTGGACTTAATGGATTAAGTTGAGAAAAATGCACTTTTTGGTCTTTTTGATATTTAAAGTCTAGATCTTGGTGGTTTGAATCATTCTAACGGATAAAGTTGAAAACTTTATCAGTTATGGAGCTTTTAGGATCCATAAAAATGTAATATTGATCCTTCTATTACTTCCATGAAAGTGTCATGATGTCTTAATGGATTAATAAGTTAAGGTTTTGACTTTTGGACCTTTTCAAGAAAGACATTGAAAGTTATAAAGGTGGAAACATTATGACTTAGAATAATGTTGTGGGACTACATCCAAGTGTTAGACGAAAGGGTTTAAGAGATTAAGCACTTAATGAAAAAATGCCTTTTGCTCAAGTACGTTGGGCATACATTTGGGCACGTTGCGCGTACTCGTGAGGAGTCCCGTCCCTGGATGGTAAGTACACTATGCATACGAGCTAAGTACGTTGGGCGTACTTAGCCTGAAGTTTGACTTGTTGACTTTGACTTACGTTGACTGCTGACTTTTTGACCAAGTTTGACCTTGGGTCAAACTTGAGAGTTTTGGGCTATTAAATAAGATTTTATTTGGTTCCGGTATTAGTGGATTTGCAGGTGCAATAGTGTAGAAAAGTGATCGTGTCGTAGTATTTCGGGGTTCTTCGATTCAGGCGAGTCTTCTCCCGGTGCTTGTGAGTCGAAGGCACCAATGTCGACTCACTAAATTATATATGTAGGATGCTAGTTGTCTTTGTGACTCTTGAATGTGTGTATGTGGTAGAATAGTTGTATATGTGATGACCAACTGGGTCTAGCTGTTATTATTGTGTTATGTTGTTTATATGTGACTGAGACAACTCATAGTCTCCAGGGTTGCTGATAACTCGTCGGGCATGCTGTTAGCCCACTGGGACTGTTGATAGTCTCCAGGGTTGTTGATAACCCACCAGGCGTGTTGTTATCCCACTAGGACTGCCGATAGTCCCCAGGGTTGCTGATAACTCATAGTTGTTTATTTGTATTGTGTTGTGTGTGGTATTTCGGGCAACTCACTAAGCTTTGTGCTTACGATTTTTGGTTTACATGTTTTCGATTTTCTTATATTAAAGGAGGGGCACGGATCGATTGCATCGCATCAATGGGGGACTTGTGTACTTGATAAATTATAATGATACTCTGATAAATGTTTTAAGATTTGCAATTGTGAATTCAATAAATAATTAAAGTTTTATTAAAAAAATTTGGGTTGAAATCTGGTGTGTTACAAACATAAAGCCTCTGATGCAAAATGGGGAATTATTAAGCTACTCTCAGTATAGCAAAGATTACGCTTAATGTAACTCTTAATACTCAAGGACTAACCATCCAATTCTCAGATCTGAACCTAATGAACGTCCTAAGGGGTAAAGTCTTAAGAGCTCATGCATTGATGGATGGGAGTGACCAAGCTCCCATTTTTATGACTCTACAAGCTCATGAATGACTGGAAATGATGTTTATAAGGTCTGGAGTAGTTCATACTCATTAAGATCAAAGTTATGGGACAAAATCACAAAAACTCATGGGCTACTAGATCTATCATAAAGGAACAACAAGATGCAAGTTTTATACCTTCTAGAGGTGGATGATGAAGTGAAAAGTATGGATCTACAAAGCTTGGAGCTCACAAAAGTTTCTTCAATGGACTCCTTCTTCATTAATGCACACAAAAACACACTAAAGCTCCAAAACTCTCATAAGATGGTTAGGGTTTTGAGGTTACTGAATATGAGGGTGGAGGCTATGCATGGGGAGGCCTTCAAGGAGTTAGAGCCTTTAAATAGGGCTCACAACCCTTCAATTAGCGTTTAGATGTTGCGCTCATATGCTTATCGTAGATATCTTTACGCCCAACGTAGAGCATTTAAAACCCTCACATAGAATTTTTTGTCTATTCCCAACGTAGGAGGCTATACTATACCCATCGTAGGGCACCCAAATTGTATAAATGGAAAAATTATGTAACATCCTGTTCTGGATAGTTTTGTGATTTAAGGCCCGTGGGCATTAATATGAGAGAGAGAGAGAGAAAGGTTTAGGCCCTTTTGGGATGTGGGTAAGGTAGGTTGTATCATTGTACACACCAGAGCAGGAGTTATGTGATATGTGTTTCAAGTTTTCTCAAGATTGCGGGAAGGCACCGGCTTGATTGTACACACCAAAGCAGGAGTTATGTTTTGAGGATCCTAGACTACGAATCAAACAATTATGGAGTTGTGTTTTGTAAATTAAATCAATGAGATTTTTGTGAAATGTGCTATGAGAATCATATGATTCTAAATTGAAAATTTTGTTTGAAAATTTACATTTTTACAAGTTGGTATCAGAGCCTTGGTTTGAGGGATTCGGATGCACCTTCGGGTATATCTGGACTCAAACTGAGTATTTGAGAAAAAAAATTCAAAAAGAAATGATTTTTCTAAAACGAGCAAGAGTTTTTAAGAGAAAAACGAGAAGGATCAGTGTGTACAATCAGCCAGAGCCCGAACGGTGATTTCCCAAAATACCCTTACTTATTTGTGTTGTGAGTTATTATTGAGATATTAGTGATGCATGCTAGAAGATAGGCTAGGTATTTAATATTATAGGGCTAGAGTTGCCTGATTTGTGATGCCTTCACCTAGGAATTTTGCTATATGTGATGTGCATTGAGTATGTGCGGAGTAAGAGTATCCAACAGAGATCTTTTAGAGAGAACTTGAGTAGAGGAGTAATCTAGGAGAGATACCTAGAAGAGCATCATAGGAGCCTACTGAGAGAGTAGTTAAATATCCGCGAGAGGGTAGACTTGCTTGAGTTTGGTGATACCTTTGAGTGTATGTGGAGTGGTCACCTAGAGTGGTTCTATGTGTTATAGAGATTATCTGATGCCCGAATGTTGCTTGCTTTGTGCTTTGTGGATATGACGATATTCAAGAGGTAGACGACCGGCATCATAATGAGTTCTTCAGCAGCTGATGGCAGAGAAGTGAGGGGACCTAGGAAGAGCCTAGTTAGTGGCCTTGGTCAGATGAGTACGCTGATAGAGGAGAGTATTCGTTGGGAAGTGACCATGTTTATCGGGATTGGTGATCAAGAGGGTTGAGGAGCTACTTAGGAATTATGGGACGATCCGTGTAGAAAGTACGGGTAGATACGGCTGGTAGTATGGGCTCGTACTACTGAAAGCATAGGACCCGTACTCGAAACAGGGAGAATACTAGAGGTTCTAAGTAGAAGATTGAGAGGAGATAACATGGTTCGAGTACCATAATTCATGGCGGTTAGTGCTTCTGGTTTTACCAGTTGCCCCGTGGTGGTTGGCTAGTCTGAGATCAGGTGATAGAGTGTGGGGTCAGAGGGCCATGTCGAGCAAGTTTTAATGGCGTATACCTGAAAAGGGAAATTGAGTTCATTTCCGAGGAAATTTTATTAGTGAGATGTTAGTTGGAGTCGCAAGGCTCAGGGATAAGTAGAGATGATGCTTATTGGAGGATCGAGGTCTGAGTCGAGCCGTCGTCTGATGAATAAAACATCACCTTCTGTGGCAAGAGTTGCGTTGTTCCCGTTTTCTGGGAGAAGCGAAGGGTATATCGAGTTTCCGGTTTCAGAGTTTGGAGGAAACCCCTGTGTTGGTGGTGACCTTTCCATTAGAGTATGTGGGCAGTCTGTCTGCTATGAGATATTTCTGGTACTCAGGAGTCATTAGTGGAGACTGAGATGGAAGAGACCCAGGAAGGTGCCTACCCAGGAAAGTGCCTTTAAGAGTGTGGCATGCTTTTAGAAGCAGTTTCAGGCGGTTAAGAGGAATATATCGGGGCGGTGGCCCGTGGTGGTTGGCTAGTCTGAGATTAGGTGATAGAGTGTAGGGCCAGAGGGCCATGTCAAGCAAGTTTGAATGGAGTATACCTGAAAAGGGAAATTGAGTTCGTTTTCTGAGGAAATTTTATTGGTGAGATTGTAGTTGGAGTCGCAAGGCTCAGGGATGAGTAGAGATGATGCTTATTGGAGGATCGAGGTCTGAGTCGAGCCGTCGTCTGATGAATAAAACGTCACCTTCTGTGGCAAGAGTTGCATTGTTCCCGTTTTCTGGGAGAAGCGAAGGGGATATCGAGTTTCCGGTTTCAGAGTTTGGAGGAAAACCCCGTGGGGTAGCATTGGTGGTGACCTTTCCATCAGAGTATGTGGGCAGTCTGTCTGATGTGAGGTATTTCTGGTACTCAGGAGTCATTAGTGGAGACTGAGATGGAAGAGACCCAGGAAGGTGCCTTTAAGAGTGTGGCATGCTTTTAGAAGCAGTTTCAAGCGGTTAAGAGGAATATATCGGGGCGGTGGCCCGTGGTGGTTAGCTAGTCTGAGATCAGGTGATAGAGTGTGGGGCTAGAGGGCCATGTCGAGCAAGTTTTAATGGAGTATACCTAAAAAGGGAAATTGATTTCGTTTCCGAGGAAATTTTATTGGTGAGATGTGTTGGATTAGTGTCTAAGTCCATAACAATTTTGGTATGTACTTGACCCGATTATGAGCATGGTCCTTTTGGGTTGCCTTCACCATAGCAATATGTAGGATGAATTAAGGAGAGAAAGGTTTAATTATGATTTATTAATATATTATGAGAATAATATATTAAAGGAGAAATCATATTGCTTAATTAATATTAGTCAAGAATTAATTGATAATTAATTTTGTGGCTAAAATAGATTAATTAAACTTAAGGGACTGGAATTGTAATTATAAGATAATTGCAAGAGTGGGCTAATGGACTCCATAGAGTGGAGTGGACAAAATTTATGGGGAAGCCCATAAGATTTCGTCCATGACCCTAAAAAAGGGATCCATGGGCTGTGTAGGGCCTAAGCAGTCAGATTAAGGTTTCCTAGTTGAAAACCCTAATAGCCTACATATATATATATATATATATATATATATATATATATATATATATATATATATATATATATATATATAGATCCCTAAGGCCCTAAAAACGTGGCAAGGAGTTCCCCTAGGGTTTCTAGATGTTTTGAGCAGCCTCTTCTCTTCTCCTCTTCATCCAAGTTGCTTAGTGGTGTTTGTGACTCCATTAGAGGTGCAACACTTGAGGCACTAAGCTTTTGAAGCCAATCAAAGCAAGGAATTGATTGTTATTGCAATATAACAATCAAAGGTAATTACTAAACCCTTATTTCAATTCTTATATGATAAATCTAGGGTTTATAGCTTTGGATATTTAATTGCATGTTCATTAGACAAACTAGATCCAAAAGCTATTAGGGTTTGCATGTACACCATAGGAATGATGTTTTGCTTAAAACTCATCAATGGTATCAGAGCCTAGAGCTGTTTGTTTGATGTATTTGATGCTTGTTTGATTGATTTATGACTGAAAAAAAAAATCATTTTTAGCCTTCTGCTTGACCGACTCGGCGAGTCAGTAGATGAACTCGGCGAGTCAGGCTGACTCGGCGAGTCCAGTCTCTGACTCGGCGAGTCCGAGGGTCTGGCAACATTTTTTTGGCGATTTTCTTGCTGCTTTGGCTTGGGATACTTACCATAAACCTTTTTAATTCATAAAATCCGATTTTTATTGATTTTGGGTGAATATCCTTAACAAAATAATAGATAATTACCATTTAATCAAATATTTGTTACCTTATAAGATAATGTTTAATTATTTGAGTTATTTGATGAATTATCCTGCAAGATATTTGACTAGGTCATAATTAGATAATTGCCTTATTTGAATAGTTTCAAATTACTCCCTTTAAGTTTTATAATTTAAATTTGAACTTAAATGTTTTTGTTTTTGAAATTGAAATAGTTAAACCCTAATGTTTTGAAAAGTTTCAAAACTTGCCCTCAAGTTTTGGAATTTAAATGTAGATTAAAAGTTTAATTTTGAAATGTTAAATTCTAAAACCCTAGAATTTGAAAAAATTTAAATCACACCCTTATGGTTTTATTAATTAATTAAAGTGTATAATTAAAAGAGATTTAATAAACCCATAAACTTTTGGTTTACATTTAATTAAATTAAAAGTATAATTACTAAATTGAACCACCTAGTATTTTAAATGTGTAAAATACACCCTATACTATATATATGTAACATTAAAAGTCTAATATTATATATATGAGTAACGAGTCAGTCTTACCGTTAGTAGGCCTCATTCATGAAGCTGGTCTATAAGGGGTGTTTAAGGAAATTGCCTATAAAATGGCGATTGAATGGGTATCCACTCTTACCCACCGCACCCTTGACTAGTGGAGGGTCATTAGCCGAACGGGTAGAATAGGACAGAAACCTTCCATTATAAGTATAATGAAGTACAAAGTAACTAAATGCTTTTACAAATTCCCAAATCATAGTTACTTTAGGCAAAATGTGAAATTGTATGCTAATCCATGGAATTACACTTCGTACCCTTGTCAAACGTTAGTGGAGCGTGTGTGGTTAACCGACACACTAATTTGTGGATGACATTGGTAGCGAAGGGTGACTCGATGTTTGTCATAGATCAATGGAGCGTGTGTGGCTAACCAGCACATTGATTAGGTTATAGTAGCATTGGGTGCACCACGTAATTCATATGGTTATTCACACCTTGTTTGTGATCCTCGGCATCCCAGTCACAAACAGTAGGGCATAATCGAGATTAAACATGCCATTGAAAAGTTCAATGAATCTCAAAAGATCTAAGAGTTTCAATTCATTTAAAACTTAAACTTCCTTTTCGTTTTTCATGATGGAAATTGGTAAATCATCATTTACCTACCTTCAAATATTCTGCGACTAGATTACGGCATCCCTCTTCTAGGTTGTAGAGTATTGTGTTGAATCCTAGCTTGATGTTTCATTTGGGTGTTACATCAAGAATTCTAATCAACTTAACTTGAATTTTCTTCCGTTTTGTAGATGTCTAGTTCTGACAATCATGGTCTTCCCAGATCCCATGGAACAAGTTTTCCAAATGTAGATGATCTTCCACGATATGATCGAGGAACAAGAAATCATGCTTCACTTCCTCCACCTCCTCCAATTGTTCTCCCTAATCCATGAGTTCAAAGGCTTGAAAAATTCAAGCTCACTCAAGCCCTATTGGCAATTAAGCATGAAGATGGAAAGTATGTGTGTGCACATGTCTTAGAGATGAAGTCACACATTGACAGGTTAAGGATGTTGGGTGTCGAGATTTCAGGCGAGTTGGCTGTTGACTGGGTTCTTCAGTCACTTCCTGAATCATATAGTGAGTTCGTTAGAGAGTAATATATGATGGATCACGACGTGATCCTCATTGATCTCACCTATTTGCTTATAGTTGCTGAATCAACAATGATTTGGCGTCTGGTGAATCAAACTCCCAAACTTCAATGGACATTGAAAATGGTGACATTGGAGATCCAAAAAAGGTAAATTTTGAGATAGTCCCTTGTGCCATTCCAAAGGAGTCCATTTGCTTTTATTTCCAAGAGAAGGGGCATTGGAGACGAAGCTGCCCTATTTACCTGAGAGATCTAAGAGATGGGAGAGTCAAGACGTATGGCTCTACTTTAGGTAAAATCAGTTATCTAACTCTTTTGAGTTCCTATTCTAGATTCTTAATTCATGATGTGATAAGATTACATTTTGATGTATTGTAGGATCCAAGAAAAGAGAGGAAGCTTAAAGGAAGAAGTGAGCTGAATCTAATCGTGAAGAAAATGGATTTCGATCGCATTGTTTGAAGATTGGATTTTTGAGCTACTACTTGGAGTTAGAATAAATTGCTTAGGAATATGTAATAACATAGTTTTTCAGTTGAATGGCATTGTAAGGACAAAGTTTTTCCGCAATAAAATTAAATTTGATTTTGTCTTATTTATTTATCCTTGCAATGGCATGTATGAAAAATTAGTGTTTGAATGTTTCTACTATTAGCAATAATGGATTTGATTCTTAATTATGTTATTTGTGGAAATGTCGAGAATTTACAGAATAGGGAGAGTTTCTCATCGCCCAAGTTTCAATTGGACAGAAACTTGGAGTCATACAACTTGGTTGTGTGATGAATGAGAAACTTCATATTTGGAAATTAGACTAATTCTTTGACAAAGTGTCAAGTGAAGGACTAGGAGATCAAGTACACTAGGTTGTGCGTTGATTAAGTCTGCCACAAGAGTGATAAAGATATTCGTCATGGTTTACTAAAGTTTAGTAAATATGATTATGCTTATAAGATTAAATGTAATTCTGAGTTGATTGAAAAGGTTTCAATTAATGGCATAACGAATAAAAAGAATCAAGAAGGCAGAAAGATAAAAGTTTCTCTATTATAAGAAGAAGGGAAAGTACCTTTTATTGTGTTTTATGATAAGTCTTAATGATTAAGAACCATATCTCAATTGATTCTCTAAGTGAGTCTTAGTACATTTGTATGTCTAAGAAGAGGAATCGGGAATTGTGGAATTGGTTAAATCAAGAAGTCAATCATACTTCGTTCCAATATCAAATCTTAGAGTCATACTCCAAGATTTCGAATTGAGTGACAAGTCTTAAGAAGGTTTATAACACTCATCAAATGTGGAATTTGGAAAAGGTTTTCTTATTCTTGCGCATTTGAAATTGGTAAGTTGTGATGTCTTGGATAAGACAAAGACCAACTAGGACCAATTTGTCAAGTGTTTTGTCTTAATAAGAGCTACACTAACTCTTGAATATTTGTTTGTCAAGAAATGTTTCTTGATAAGAGAACCTTATATGTCAAGGAGTCAGTGGGAGTTTTAATGTTTTTGAAAAAGTTTCAGGAACAAATCAAGAATAAACCTTATCGATCATCACTAGCACACGACTTGAGGTTTACAACCTATCGTGTTGAAATTATTTTTCTGTGTCATTCCAATTGAGTTAATTATGTATGTGAGTTCTATGAGTTCTCATTTGAATGCATAAAGACAAAGCGCCTTGATCGATGGAAAGTACATTGATATGTAAGGACAAGTTGCTAAACTACTTGGAATACATGGTGTGCACTCGTGTTACCATAAGGCTAGAAGTCAAGAAAGTTCAATCCATATGAGTTTGGATTTGTCGCAAACTTGGTTTTGGCAAATTCACATGGATAGGAACTCATACACCATAAAATCTAAGTGTCATAAAATTCCCTCCTTCATGAAAATGACTGTGAAGAAATGCTTTCACTAAGAGAGATTTTAAGAAGATAGCAATTGTGAAAATTGTATTCTCAAATGCGATTATGGTTACGACATCCCTTTCCATAGTTCGAATTGTGAGATTTGGAAATTAGTTTGAACATTTGGAACTTAGTAACATAAGTTCTGAATTGTTTAGACACACATATGAGCTATCTAAGGCAAAGGTGTATAAGTTTAAGAAGCTTAGATAAAGGCTTATCGAAGCATCTGGTATTAGAAATATGAACTTCAGAAATTCAATAGACATTGTTTTCTAGAAGTTCAGCTGTTTTCTGAATACATGTCAAAGCTAGTGGGAGCATAAGTGTTATGCTTATATGGTAATAATCATCATGATAGTGGGAGCATAAGGGTTATGCTTATATGATTATTTTGGAAAGGATTGCAAGTTAGCAATATTAATTATAGAAAAAAAAAAGATTCAATTTGCATAGTTGCATGGGTTGAAAAGTTGTTTTTGCTATAATTAAGGGAGATAATATTATACTTCGTTTCAAAATCTAAAGCTTAGATTGAGAAATTTTAATAAATATAGTCAAAGGATACATAGTGTGTTCTCAAATTTTGATTATGATTACGACATCCCTTTTCATAGTTCGAATTGTGAGAACGCGACACATAAAATATTATGGCAGAAGATTGATAAAGTATCATATCTTTATGTAAGACATTATGCATAGTGTCCCATATGCTTCAGGTATAGGATCGATTGCAAATGCTATAATATTTGACCATTCTAAAATTTTCCAAATGTATGGCGCATTAAGAGGGAAAAAAAGACTAGAATTGGTTTTGACGAAAATAATTAAACAACTATCAACGGACGATGCAAAGTTCGCTGAGGATTGGTCGCTTGTGAGTAGTTGGATGTATGGTATTGGATGGACCATATTGACATTATTATGAATAGATAAGATTCTATTAAGAATGAGTTGTCATATGGCAAATGTGGAAATATTTCCATAGTGGGAGTTGGATATTGAGAATCTATGTCTAGATTAGAAACTTTTATGCAAGAAGGATGTTCAAAGGAAAGTACTTTGAATGTGAGACTTCACATCTATGGAATTGTCTTGTAACAATTCCCGATAGAGTACTTTGTAATTTCATTGGCCAGGTCTTGGTGATTTTTGTGCTATGACTTTGCGAAAGGATCGTTGCATAAAATGTTAGAATCTAGCATATTCTAGTAGTGGAAAGAACCTTGAGTTCTAACACTAATGATAAAGATTGGGATTTGTGAAATGAGCATCATCGGAAAAGTTTTCAATTGATCTATTTCACAAAGCATGGACCATAGGAAACAAAGTGTGCATGCTTGGAGCATGGGACAATTGTTGTTGTAATTCAAGTAATAAGTTGATTTTTTGAAACAGTAAACGATGAATAATGAGTAATCAATATGGTGTTTAAATAGAAGTGTTTTCTTTACTCTCATAAGTTTGGGGCCATATAGGATTAAGTATTATTGTTGTGTTTCAATTTGCATGTTTTGACTTCCAGAATAACTGGGTTATTCGAACCTCCACTTTCGGCCATACGTTGGAAGTAAGTATGAAGGAAGACTGTCATGAAGAGTTTAGACATAACACAAGTTTGCTGCAGAGTTCATGAGTACTTTGATAAGATTAGAGTATTGGATAAACCCATGCTCACCTGGATCACTTCATGGATTTATCACGGGTGATTAGTGAGACGATAATATTGTATATTCTTGAAACCGAGACGTGTAAGTTGTTATTTGTTGGTCGGTTGCACATTGATAATAAGTAAACGCACCAGTAACTTGGTGTCATAAAACTTATTGTTGTGTGTGATTCGATCAGTGAATGCAAGCGAGCATTTGAGTCAAATTTTATCCATTCCTTTTACCCAAAGTGGGATAAAAGCGATATATGTGGTCCCCTCAATGATTTAGTGATGACACCTAAGCGCTTGGCCAAGGCGAGACTAAGTTGATGTGTTCAATTGTAGTCTATTGCCAGTCGTCATAAATCGGAAGTCGGGAAACAGTATAGAGAGAATGATTAAAATTAATGTCTTATGTCTATACGATATCTTGAGAATGGAGGAATATATGATCCCTTATCTAAAGGACACACTATCTGATAAGATCAAAGTTGACAACAACTTTTGAAAGCTACGATTGCTGATCAGGTTCTGAATTCATACGGAAAATAGTTATTAGACTTATCCAAGTGGGAGACTGTTGGATTAGTGTCTAAGTCCATAACAATTTTGGTATGTACTTGACCCGATTATGAGCATGGTCCTTTTGGGTTGCCTTCACCATAGCAATATATAGGATGAATTAAGGAGAGAAAGGTTTAATTATGATTTATTAATATATTATGAGAATAATATATTAAAGGAGAAATCATATTGTTTAATTAATATCAGTCAAGAATTAATTGATAATTAATTTTGTGGCTAGAAGAGATTAATTAAACTTAGGGGACTGGAATTGTAATTATAAGATGATTGCAAGAGTGGGCTAATGGACTCCATAGAGTGGAGTGGACGAAATTTATGGGGAAGCCCATAAGATTTCGTCCATGACTCTAAAGAAAGGGATCCATGGGCTGCTTAGGGCCTAAGTAGTCAGATTAGGGTTTCCCAGTTGAAAACCCTAATAGCCTACATGTATATATAGATACCTAAGGCCCCAAAACGTGGCAAGGAGTTCCCCTAGGGTTTCTAGACGTTTTGGGCAGCCTCTTCTCTTCTCCTCTTCATCCAAGTTGCTTAGTGGTGTTTGTGACTCCATTAGAGGTGCAACACTTGAGGCACTAAGCTTTTGAAGCCAATCAAAGCAAGGAATTGATTGTTATTGCAATATAACAATCAAAGGTAATTACTAAACCCTTATTTCAGTTCTTATATGATAGATCTAGGGTTTATAGCTTTGGATATTCAATTGCATGTTCATTAGACAAACTAGATCCAAAAGCTATTAGAGTTTGCATGTACACCATAGGAATGATGTTTTGCTTAAAACCCATCAAGATGTTAGTTGGAGTTGCAAGGCTTAGGGATGAGTAGAGATGTTGCTTATTGGAGGATCGAGGTCTGAGTCGAGCTGTCTTCTGATGAATAAAACATCACCTTCTGTGGCAAGAGTTGCGTTGTTCCCGTTTTCTGGGAGAAGCGAAAGGGGTATCGAGTTTTTGGTTTCAGAGTTTGGAGGAAAACCCTGTGGGGTAGCATTGGTGGTGACCTTTCCATTAGAGTATGTCGACAGTCTGTCTGTTGTGATGTATTTCTGGTACTCAGGAGTCATTAGTGGAGATTTAGATGGAAGAGAACCAGGAAGGTGCCTTTAAGAGTGTGGCATGCTTTTAGAAGCAGTTTTTGGCGGTTAAGAGGAATATATCGGGGTGGTGGCCCTCGTCGTTATGTTGTGTATCGGTTATGAGAATGAGGTTCCATGCTTTGATGATGATTCCTGTGTTGGGAGGGTGGTCGAGGAGTCAGAGACGTGGTGCGTGATAGGGCATTATTTCTAGACCGAGAGTCAGGGTTATTTCGGAACAGTTGAGGTATCCAGCGGTGTGTTAGCCTGAGGTTTCGAGATGACCAGAGGCAGTCAAGTTGGGAGGATTCTGAGATTCTTGATTGAGTTACGAGATATTTGGAGTTGCTTGGTTTCCATTAGGAAGATCATTAAGTTTTTGTGTGGTATGTTCCAAGAGTCAAGTGTGATGTACCTGGTGAAACAGTCTATGGAGTAGATTATTGGTATGCCAATTAGTGATTGTTCAAACCCTGAGTGGGGGAGAACTGGGTATTCTATGGAGAAGATCATCAATTCGTTCAAGTGCAACTGGTTATGGAGATCTGCGGTGCGTGCACATGAGACCCGAGTTATTGGTGGTTGAGGCAAGACATCGTGAGATGCTGTGATGATGTACCGATGTACCCGAGTGATTTTATTCCAGTGTGAACCCATCAGTTAATTTTCGTCGGAGTGAGACTGTCTAAGGGTGTATCTATGTTGAGATTAGCACCTTGCCTGCGAGAACTTACATCAGGAGTGGTGGTGCATAAGTCGGGTGGGTGTAAGCACCTATCTATGTCGATCTGCGGAGCATGAGTTGGTGAAATCTGTGTGGTGAGGACTTGATGATGAGGTTATGGGGAGCCGTAGTATTCACTGGATATTGGGAGAGGGTTGTGATACTGTAGGGATCTGTGGCATTCAATAGTCAGCGAGAGAGTGTTGTGATACTATGGGGAGTCGTAGTATTCACTGGATATTGGGAGAGGGTTGTGATACTGCGGGGAGCCATGGTATTCACTAGTCAACAAGAGAGTGTCGTGATACTATGGGGAGCCGTAGTATTCATTGGATATTGGGAGAGGGTTGTGATATTGCGGGGAGCCGTGGTATTCCCTAGTCAGCGAGAGAGTGTCGTGATATTATGGGGAGCCATAGCATTCATTGGATATTAGGAGAGGGATGTGATACTACAGGGAGCTGTGGTATTCACTAGTCAGCGAGAGAGTGTCGTGATACTACAGGAAGCCGTAGTATTAACTGGTTAAAGAGAGAGTGTGTGTTGTGATACTGTGGGGAGCCGTAGCATTCACAAGTCAGTGAGTGAGTATCACAAGACTACGGGGGAGGTCGTAGCACTCAGTAGTGGATAAGGGTGAACAATGTTCTGTTGAGAGTTGTAGTATTCACTAGTCAGAGTATGGCACAGAGGAGTTCTTAGGCTTGGGTAGCCTTACCACTTGAGTCTTCGGGGGCCTGGTTGCCGAACTAGGGGTGAGACGGGGGTCTCCATGTCAGTCGAGAAATTGTTATATCCCAGGTTAAGTAGGGATTATCGTAATCGGAAGGAATTTGAGAGATGGTGTGTGCATAAATCCACGAATTTTGGGTCAAGAGTTGAGTACCAGATTGGAAATGAGTGGTTCCAATTCTCCTGTTGAATCAGAATCTCGTGCTCAAGTCTGGGTCCATTCGTGTATTGAATATATGAAATGAGGTATCGGATTCGTGGATGGGTTTCATTTTGAGGGGGTTTTTGACCTTCATCCGATATCTTAGGTCGGAGTGGATCGGTTTTTTCGTTGGTATGGGAAGAATCGCGAGACGCATGGAACCGGTGGGTGGTAGACATCAGAGGTCGGAAGTGAGACGATTTCAGATGAGTTTTAGCATTTGCTTGGGGTAAAGCGAACTTCGTGACTTGTGTGTCGCGATGAGCCGAGATAGTTATCGTGAGAAGGAAGTCGGTGAGATGTTTTTGGTTTGCAATGAGTAGTCTTTGGAGGTTCATCTTTTAGGTCGGGAGCTGACCTGATGCTCAGTGTTGAAGAGGATAATTGAGAGGAAGTTGGGGATTATGTCTGTAGATGTCATAGGATGTCTCCAAGCGATCATGATCTTTTCTTGTGTTTGAGTTTTGGGGTTCTTTCCTTCCGATGAGTCCTGATAGTTGTTCAGGCGGTGGGTCCTTAGGGGATTATGACATTTCCGTTCCTTTTGAGTTGCGATTGGGATCGATTAGAGAATCAAAGTTGGAAGAGTGTTCTTAGGGTCTGTTGCCCGATAGACGATTAGCATGATGATGTTTTGTGAGGGTGGTCTGGCAGGGATATAGACCACTAGAGTTTGGAGAGTTAGATCGAGTATCGTAACGGCAGTTGGGTCTATCCTTCTTTGGGGTCGGTAGTTCCTGTTGGGTTTAGGTGTTTGGAAAGAGATTGTTGTATGATATGAGGTCCTTTCGGTGGTGCTTCTCGGATTATTGGGCTCGACCAATTCGTTGATAAGGAGTGATTTCGAGGGCGATATCTAATTCAACTGGGGGAGCATTGTAACATCCTGTTCTGGATAGTTTTGTGATTTAAGGCCCGTGGGGCTTAATCTAGGGGTGAGCGTAGGCGGGTACCCGCCTAAATTTGACGGAACCGGAACCGGCGGTTCTGTAACAACGTAAATTTTCAAAACAATTTTTCCATTTCAAATATAATAAAAATTCATATGTAATATCAAAATCTATGTATCAACATCATCTCGATAAACAAATCCCAAGATCACAATGTAAATAAAACTCCATCTGTGTGTACGGTCATGCCGGCGCCTTCCTGCGATCCTCATTGGTACCTGAAACACATAACACACAACACGGTAAGCATAAAGGATTAGTGAGTTCCCCAAAATACCACATACAACACATACACCACTCGAGGCTACAGTACGAACCTCCGGTCGATGTGTCTCAGCGGGACCCTCCAGTCCTGTAGCTCGTTGGGCCCTCTGGTCTGGTCATAGCTCGTCGGACCCTTCGGTCCGGTCTGTATCATTGGACCCTTCGGTCCGTTCTATATCGTTGGACGCTCCGTTCCGGTCTATACAACACATATCATACATATATCACAATGCACATAATCTCATACATACACATAGCACACAAGACCCTTCGGTCTACACATCGATACCACTCTAGGTAATGTATAGAGAGAAGACTCGCCTTGGGTAACTCAGATAACCTCGCACACAAATATACTGATCTAGCCCCCGCCTAATCACATAAACAATATCCTCAATAAATAATGGCTCTCAAAGGCTAGATTAAATCCCTTTCTACAATCCCACAAAAGGGTAAAATACCATTTTACCCCTCCTTGACCCAAAAGTCCAAATGTTGACTAAAACCCTAAAAGTCAACAGGGGACAGTACACGGCACGCACCAGCTCTTGTACGCGGGGCGTACTCCGGCGATCCAGAATCGGGGTCTCAAATCCTTACGTTGCCCGTACTGAGATTTACGTCCAACGTAAGTCTCAGTTTCATGCTCTTATGGATTTTTGGTCTTAAACGGTTATGACATAAACTCAAACTCCATATATGACTTTTCTAAGGTCACTTAATCCATAAAGTTGAAACCTTTAAGCCTTTGCATGGCTGTAAAGGTCACTAATCACTCTAACACCTTTCCTCTTTCCTCATAAAGCCTTTATCTCATGCATGACTTAATATTCACATCCAAGATTGGATTTTTATGAACCCACCACTCATATTACTCTGAAATATGGCAGATCTAAGCATATGGAGACCATTTGCTCATAAAGTGTCCGCCTTGGGACGAAAAACCCTAAAAAAATGGTCCATAAAGCACAAATAAAAAATAACAAGGAAAGCTTTGAGATTTTTACCTCCAAGTGAAGCTCCTTCCTCTGTAGAACTCAGATCCAAGCTTGTACTCCAACTTCTAGCCTCCACAAGAACCTCCTCTTCTTATTCACTAACACACAAAGGCACTTTCTAACTCAAGAACACTCACACACTAGCTTTAGAACGATAATATTGCTCTCCTAGGGTTTCTCTCTGTGGGATGGTGGTTGGGGACAAGACCATATCATTCCTTTTATAGACCTCAAGCCACAATTAGCGTTTTGCATCTGGGCCAGCTACGCCCAACGTACCTAAGCGAGTCCGCGTCCAAAATAAGCGCATGAGTACGCGCAATGTACTTTTCAGTACGCCCATCGTACTCAATTGTCATACTTTTTCCTTTAGGGGCTAAATTTAACAACTTGATAAAGAAGAAGGGTTTAAGAGATGCATTTGAATTTTGGACTGTTACAGGTTCCTAAGATGTTGGAACCGGAACCGGAACCGGTTGTATTGGTTCTCAATATTTTGGAACCGTAACCGCCGGTTCCGATTCTGGTTCCGGGTACCCGCTTTCATTTTTTTAAAGAATTTAGTTACAAAAAGCAAACTAATTATAAAACAAATTACTTTTAACATATTCTATAAAATTACTCAAAGATGTGGTACGACAGATTATACAAAATTAGAGTTAGCTTCGTTGTTTCTTAATTATAGTGGTATCACAGATTATATAAAATTACTCATAGTGGTATTACACTTAAATACAATCTGTTGTATACTTGGATCATAAATTAATAGAAAGAAAGATAGAGATATATACGCATGGAGAATTTGTTGGTTTCTATTTGATTTGTAATATAGATTCAAAGATTGTATGGACTGTATAAGTGGTGATACTAAAAGTTTCAATGGTTTATATATATATATATATATATATATATATATATATATATATATATATATATATATATAAACAAGTTCCGGCGGGTACCCAGCGGGTAGCGGTTCCGAAAAATGAGAACCAAAACCGGAACCGCTTAAGGTGGTTCCAAAAAATTAGGAACCGGAACCAACGATTCTAAGACGATTCTGGTTCTTAAAGTGGGTACCCTGTTCCGCTGCTCATCCCTACCTTAATCTGAGTAAGAGAAAGATTTAGGCCATTTTGGGATGTGGGTAAGGTAGGTTGTGTGATAGAAGAGTTTGGTTTGTGCTTTAGAGCCCAAATGTATTGCTAAATGCGTTCGTTCGGGTTGTTCATGAATTTTCGATCTGAGTTCGAGTGGGCTTCAGGAGTAATAAAGTTTATAGAAGTGTAAGGCTTCTTGTTACCTTTTCATGGATATAAGGATCGTCGAGAACAGATTTATAACGAAGAAGTTATGGCCTTCAGAAGTTTGTGGTTGCAGGCTTAGCCGATTACGCTGGGCGTACACAAAGCGTACGTTGGGAGTACTAGTTCAGAAGGAAGTACGCAGGGTGTACTGACCAGGGATGGTCGTGAATATTCTTCGGAGTACGTTGGGCGTACGCTGATCAGACCTGAACCCTATTTTAGGATCTTGGACCCTATTTAAGTTCCTTATCTCATTACCTAACCCTAATATCTTCAGCCTCCATCCCTCTAAACCCAATAAATTGACCCTAAGCCTCCATTTGAGTGATTCTTGAGCATTTCGGTGATTTAGTGATTTTTTGGTGCATATTGCGGAAGAAGGAGTTCCTTGAGGAAACATTGCTTGGCTTGGAGCTTGTGGATCCAAGCCCTAATCAGGTTGATCTAGCTCCAGAAAGAATAAAGTTTGAATCTTGGTGGCTTTCTCATGTGGATCTAGTGGGTGATGACTTGTTATTTTTGGCTATTGAAGAAGAAGGAACTTTGAAAGAGAATAGCTTGAGCATCTAGCTTTTGGATCTATGTTCTTCTCTTGTTGGTGCCTCTTCCAGAGGTATCAAGTTTGAAACTTGCTTATTGTTGTGCTAGTTTTTGTTTTGGGTGCATTTTAGGGTTTTTGGTCCCAAAGCTTGAAGCTTTGTGATTTTTTGAACTCCAGAGCCTAATATATGTCTCTTTAAGTGTTACTATTGGAGAGGATTCATAAAAATGAGGCCTTGGACGTTGGAACCACCTCATGCATAAGATATGAGCATTTTTCGGAGTATAGAGTAAGAGTTTTTGTGTTTGGGACTTGATATGCCATGAAAAAGCCTTAAAGTCACGAGCCTTATTGTGTATGAGCCTTTATGGAGAGCAACTCTAAGAGTATGGCTATGGTCTTAACGGATTAAGACCAAGGGAGTGGAGATAACAATCTTGGACGTACGCTGAGCGTAATTCCAGTATGCCCCGCGTACTGACCAATGTCCCCGATGGCCAATCTGGATTGTGAGTACGCTGAGCGTACCAAGGGAGGTACGCCCCATGTAACCTCACTATGAACTCTTGGGCTAAGTCTCATTTTGGGCCTTGAGTGTTGGGCTGGTTGCAATAGAGTTTTACACCAAAGGAATATATATATATATATATATATATATATATATATATATATATATATATATATATATTTGCTTTGTGCCCTTGAGTGGGCTTGCCATTTAGATTTGAGAATTTGGGCCTTTGGAGAGTCCATTTATTATTGGGCCTTGGTGGGCCCAATGGGTTTAGATTATTGATGGGCTAGTTAGTGGGCTACCTTTACATCTAATGAGTGAGAGTTTGGACTTAGTTCCTAATTGGGTGAATCGTGGGTTTGGCTCAGAGATAGAGCCCGATGCATTTGTCTGTGTGATATATATGTTATATTATGTGTTACTGAGACCGGATCGGAGGGTCCAACGAGCTGTGAGACCGGAGGGTCTTCACTTAGACCGGACCAGAGGGTCCAACGAGCTGTGAACCCGGAGGATCCTCACTTAGACCGGACCAGAGGGTCCAACGAGCCATGGGACTGGAGGGTCCCATTGAGACACATAGACCGGAAGGTCTTACAGATTTGTAGCCTCGAGTGGCTAATGTGTTGTATGTTGTATTTTGGGGAACTCTGTTAGATGCATTTTATATGCATCTTTTAGCACAATTTCCTACGTATTTCATTATAAAAAGTTAACTAATTCCTAATTATTCTTATGTATTCTGTGTTTCATGATTATTTTGTAGAATGCTCATATTGCTCACATTTGTTTTGACTTTGCAGGGTTATTTGGAGCACGTGGATGATTGTGCAAGTTCGGGATGCGTTTGTGGATGCTTAGGAGCTTAATTGGAGTCTAGACCAAGGAAGGATGCCAGGAAATGATCGAGAACTACATGGAAGGAGGAACGACGAAAAAAAGGAGCCAAAAAGCCTCATTTGCGATCGCAAGTTATGTCTTTGTAATCGCAGGTTTGACCCTGCGATCGCAGGTTGGGTCGCAGGTTGCCTTCGAGGTTCCAACGAGACACAAAATTCATCAGATGAGAAAAAAAAAGAACATGCGATTGCAGGTTGTGCCTTTGCAATCGCAAGTTGGTCAAATTGCCTCAAAATAGCAACGTACTTCATTAAAGAGTCCCGTGACACATTTTTGGTGATACATGCGATCAGAGGTGTACCCCTTTGCGATCGCAGGTACGTCGTTTTGACAGTTTGACGTATAAATACTGCTCCATACTCTTACAATAACCCTAATTGGCGATTCCTCGCGATTTTCAGAGGTTTTCATGTGAAGAACGCAGATCTAAAGGAGACGATTCGATTCAAATCCGTAGTTTAGTAAGATTTATCGTTTAGATTCTATTTCCACTATTTGTAATCCGTTTTTAGCCATGTCAGGCTAAAAACTCAAATTTCAGTTTCGCAAGACGTAACCTTTTCATATGATTAATCATTAGGCACTATGTTTGACTATGATTACTGTTTAGTTTGATCAGTTCTGTGTTAAATTGAATGTTTGATGTTGATTTCGGTTTCTGTTAGCCACTTAAATTGTTTGTGAGTCATTCTGGTCATCTATTTGTTTAGATCCGTAATTTTCTAGATTAATTAGTAAAAAGTGAAAAGTATTAGATTAATTTTGAGTTTAGGGTTAACTCTAATATGAATTGATCAAACAAGTTTTAACGCCGCCGAGCTTATGAGAGGTATTGAACTTTACTAGGAATTACATTGTGTCTAATGCAACTTTTCTTTGTTAATCAAGAGCATGTTTGGTTAATTTAGTAAAAAGTTAGGTTTAACTCAAAGATCTTATTTTGTTTAAATGATTTTTGTAATATAGGTCATTAGAGCTTGTTAATGAACCTAAGTACCAGTTTGAACATGTGCATAGTCAAATATTGTGTTGAGGGTTAATTATATGATTAGGGGTGTCAACGCGAAACTAGAATTCTTTTCTTTATTTGAACTTATATCACTTTAATTTTAGTCATTTTCTTGTCATTTTCGATTTCTAATAGTTTAATTTTCCTAAACAACACCCCCCACCCCCCCCCCCCCCCTTATGTTTATTGCATTCATCAAGAATTAGATCACACCTTACGCAAAGAGGTGTAAACATTAGGACGTATCCCTGAGGATCCAACCCTGCTTACCTGTACTACCTGTTAGTGCAATAAAGCAGTTTATTTATTATTTTTATTTGTTTAAATCGTGTACGACAGCGGTATTAACAAATTGGCGCCGTTATCGGGGACACGGTAAAACACTAATAGTTTTATGCCAAGATCTTCACGTACAGGTAATTTGATTTTTGATCTAGAGATTGAGAAGACTGCTTGGAAGCTAAAGAAGGGATTAAAACTTCAAAAGCAACAAACAGGAACCTCGACCTCACCCATACCACAAGACACTCCCTTGTGGAACGAACATGGACAATCATTTCAACCTTTTCCGAAAGCACCACCTACCTCACCCGTTAACAACCCATTCAAAGCATACTCATTATCATCTTCAGACAAACCCGAACTCACAGATTCTTCTGAAACCGAATCAGAATTCATCATGAGCGAAAACGGAGATGAAGCTGAAAAAACTCTCTGTGATTGGGCAACACAAGAGGTTACCCAACAACCCTTGTGTATCAGCTTTCCAGGAGCTTGAAATTTGAGCTCAAATCTGGTTTAATCCATCTGCTACCCCCATTTCGAGGCCTTGAGAATGAAGATCCTCATAAATTTCTCAAGGAATTCCATGTTGTCTGCTCTGGAATGAAACCCCATGGAGTTACTGAAGACCAGATCAAACTCAGGGCGTTTCCCTTCTCGGTTAAAGATGCAGCAAATGAGTGGTTATATGACCTTCCATCAGGCTCAATAACAAGCTGGAATGAACTCACCAAGCTCTTCCTAGAAAAATATTTTCCCGAGGCAAAAGTGTCAAATCTATGCAGAGAGATTTTGGGTATAAAGCAAGGCAAAAGAGAAGCTCTCCACACTTATTGGGAGCGATTCAAGAAGTTGTTAGTCCGATGTCCACAACATGGCATTAGTGATTATTAGCTGTATCAGTGTTTCTGCGAAGGATTGATACCTATGGAGAGGCGACTAATAAATGCATCTAGTGGAGGGTCACTTTCAGACATGACACCAACAGAGATCAGGGCATTAATAGAGAAGTTGGCCAATGAGTCAAAACATTCAGCAACTAAGGAAGAATGGTACCCAGACCATCCAAGAGGAGTCAAGGAGATGAGCAATGCCCACCTGGAATCTCAGATTTTAGAATTGACTAAAAGCTGTCCTTTTGTTAAGAAATGAAAAAGGTGTAGAGCCAAAGGTCAAACCTTGCGGAATATGCTGCAAAACCGGGCACCCAACTGATATGTGCCCAATACTTCAAGAAGATAATGAATTTGTGCAAGCTATGGGAGGATTTCAGCCAAGGCCATTTGATCAACATCGCAACAACCAAGCTTGGGGAAGGCCTCAAAATAACAATTTCCAGCCAAGACCTCAACAAAATTTTCAGCAAAGAAACCAATATCAAGCTCCACCCGGGTTTCAACAATCTTTTCAGCAGCAACCACCTGTTCAGTCACAAGCTAGTAGTTCCAGCATGTCTTTGGAAGACATAGTTAAAAGTCTTGCTACTAGTACCCAAGCTTTCCAGAATGAAACGAAGTCCAACATCAAAAATTTGGAGCTGCAGGTATCACAACTCGCGAACTCCATGAGCAAACTAGAAGCACAAACCCAAGGAAAATTCCTATCTCAGACTGAGAAAAACCTGAAGCACAATGCTTCTGCTGTCACCCTCAGAAGTGGTAAAAACTACAAAGGACCAGATTAGCAAGAAGATGAGGAAGAAGAGATCGTGGTTAAGCAAGAATCTGAGGTAACTGAAGAGGTGCAGAAAAAAGATGGACCTGCTGAACCTGAAGTAAAAATTACCCCTCCTCCTTTTCCCTCAAGACTGAAAAACACAAAAAAAAGGAAGATAAAGAGATTATGGATTTCTTCAGAAAGGTTGAGGTAATTATTCCCCTTCTTGATGCAATTAAACAACTACCCTGATATGCTAAATTTTTAAAAGAGTTGTGTACTTCAAAAAGAAAATTAAATGGAAATGAAACAGTTAAAGTAAGTGAGAATGTTTCAGCTGTCTTACAAAAAAGGCTACCCCCAAAGTGTAAGGATCCATGAGTATTTACTGTTCCTTGCAAGGTGGGGAACCTTTCAGTGCCAAGAGCTATGTTGGACTTAGGAGCTTCCATAAATGTTTTACCATATGCACTTTTTTAAACTATCAGGGTAGGGCCTTAAAAAAGAACAGGAGTCATCATTCAACTAGCTGATCGTTCTCTGGTACACCCAAGAGGTGTACTGGAAGACGTTTTGGTTCAAGTGAATGAACTCATATTCCCAGCTGATTTCTATGTTTTGGATATGGGAGATGACAACTCACTAACTCAGGTTCCATTCTTTTGGGGAGACCATTTTTAAAATCTAACAGAACCAAAATAGATGTTTATGATGGTACCCTTTCAATGGAATTTGATGGTGAAATTATCAACTTCAATATTTATGATGTCATGCATTACCCAGATGATGTTTCTGCCCTTAATTTCATCGATGTAATTGAACCATTATCTGCAGAATATTTTGAGATTGCTAACCGTGAGTCACTAGCATTAGTGCTCCACAAAATTTTGTCTATTAATGCAGCTCAGGTTATATCAGAAAATTACGTGGTTGATAGAGAAGTTCAAGAGATGGCAGCTCATATGGACCAGCAGAGAAAGTTGAGGTATGGTACCCAAACTCTTAAATTACCAATTTCTAACTCCAAACTTTTTCCTTATGTAGTGCAAGCCCCCATATTGGAGCTAAAGACACTTCCAGAACACCTGAAATATGCATATCTTGGGGAAAAAGAAACATTACCAGTTATCATATCCAACAAGCTGTCAGAAAAATAAGAGTTAGAGTTGATCAAAATTCTGAAGGAGTATAAAAGCGCAATTAGGTGGACTATTGCAAACAATAAAGGACTCAGCCCATCTCTATGCATGCACAAAATTCTGATGGAAGAAGATTATAAGCCATTGCGAGAAGCCCAACGCATATTAAACCCACCAATGATGGAGGTGGTTAAAACAAAAGTTATTAAGTTACTGGATGCTGGGATGATATACCAAATTTCTGACAACAAGTGGGTCAGCCCAGTTCAAGTTGTTCCTAATAAGGCTGGAGTGGCAGTGGTAGAGAACAAAGAAGGAGAGATGGCTCCAACTCGGGTTCAGAACGGATGGCACGTGTGTATTGACTATAGAAAATTAAATGCAGCCACCCGGAAAGATCTTTTTCCTCTCCCATTCATAGATCAGATGCTAGAGAAGCTTGCTGGAAAATCCCACTACTGCAGCTTGGATGGATTTTCAGGTTTCCATCAGATTCCAGTTGCTCCAGAAGGCCAGGGGAAAACGACTTTCACCTGCCCTTTCGGGACATTCGTGTATAGGCGTATGCCCTCTAGAATCTGCAACACACCCGCTACCATTCAAAGGTGTATGGTTAGTATATTTTCTGAGTATGTAGAAAATACCATAGAAGTCTTCATGGATGATTTTACCATCTATGGAGACTCCTTTAATATTTGTTTAAAAAACCTCACAAAAATTTTACAAAGATGTATAGAAACAGACCTGGTCTTAAATTTTGAAAAATGTCACTTTATGGTTGACCAAGTTCTGATTCTTGGATATATTGTTTCAAAAAGAGGTTTGGAAGTCGATAAAGCAAAAATAGATGTTATAAAGAGCTTACCCTACCCGATGAATATTAGGGAAGTGCGTTCCTTTCTTGGCCATGTAGGGTTTTATAGGAGGTTTATAAAAGATTTCTCAAAGATATCAGTTCCCATGTGCCATCTATTGCAAAAAGATGCTGAATTTGACTTCAATGAAGACTGCAAAAGGGCTTTTGATGTGCTGAAAAATATTCTTACTTCTGCCCCCATCATTCAGCCCCCAGATTGAAGTTTTCCATTCGAGATAATGTGTGACGCTAGTAACACTGCTGTTGGAGCTGTTCTAGGACAGAGAAAAGACCAGGTCCCCCACGTTATATGTTATACATCAAAGACTTTGGACAGCACCCAAGTAAATTACTCCACCACTGAAAAAGAGTTGTTGTCAATTGTTTTTGCATTGAAAAATTCAGACAGTATTTGTTGGGCACAAAAGTCATAATCTTTTCGGATCACGTAGCCATTCGGTACCTTCTTGCCAAAAGGACTCAAATCCAAGGTTGATTAGATGGATTTTGCTGCTACAGGAAGTTGATATAGAGATTAGGGACAAAAGTGGGAGAGAAAATTTAGTAGCTGGTCATTTGAGCCGACTCACCCCACCTGAAGACCCGACACCGATCCGTGAAACATTTCTTGATGAGCATTTATTCGATGCTCAGAACCCTCCTTGGTTTGCTGATATAGTAAACTACTTGGTTTCCAGAGAACTCCCTTCAGATCTTACCCGAGCCCAGAAAGATAAAATAAAAAAGGAGGCAAAAATATATGTTTGGGACGAGCCGTATCTATGGAAACACTGTGTTGATCAGGTGATTAGAAGATGTGTACCTCAAGATGAAGTCAAATCAATACTGAATTTCTGCAATTCAGAAGCTTGTGGAGGGCATTATGGTCCACAATGAACCGCACGTAAGGTTTTGGACAGCGATCTTTATTAGCCTCATATTTTTTGTGACTCTTTTCTATTTTGCAAAACCTGTGAAAGATGTCAAATGATTAGGTCTTTGACATCTCGTAATCAGATGTCACTTACTCCAATCTTAATATGTGAAATCTTTGACATTTGGGGTATAGATTTCATGGGTCCGTTTCCGCCTTCTTTCGGGTTTATGTACATCTTACTTGTTGTGGATTACGTGTCCAAATGGGTCGAGGCAAAAGCTACACGAACTGACGATGCCAAGTTTGTGGTAGATTTTGTCAAGACAAATATATTTGCTAGGTTCGGGACACCAAAAACCATTATTAGTGATCGGGGCACGCATTTCTGCAACCGCACCCTCGAAGTAGTCCTCAAGAAATATGGTGTTACACATTAGGTATCCACTACATATCACCCACAAACCAACAGGCAGGCTGAAGCTTCAAACAGACAGATCAAGGGCATTATAGAGAAAACCATCAATCCGGTCAAGAAAGATTGGAGTATTCGATTGGATGATGCGTTATGGGCTCACCAGACAGCATACAAAACTTCTATAGGTATGTCTCCATATAGAATAGTTTTTGGAAAACTTTGTCGATTACCAGTTGAGTTAGAGCATCGAGCATATTGGGCTATCAAAAACTTGAATATGAGCATGGATGAGGCTAGTAAGAAAAGAAGATTGGATATTCAAGAGTTAGAAGAAATCAGGAATGATGCTTACGAGAACGAGGCAATCTATAAGGAGAAGACGAAAGCGTTTCACGATAAGATGCTCTCAAGAAAGGTATTTACTACCGGTTAAAAGGTACTCTTATACCATTCTCGTTTCAAACTTATTTTTGGTAAATTGAGGTCTCGTTGGGTGGGCCCTTTTGTTGTTACTAACGTATTTGATCATGGTGCTATAGAAATCAAGAGTGAACAAACATGAAAAATCTTTAAGGTGAATGGTCATCGTCTCAAACCATTTTACGAAGGGTTTCAAGTCACAAATGAAGTGGAGGTAGTTGAGGTCCTGAGTTACCGCAACTAAGGAAACCAAGTAACCATGTTAAGTCAACGACAGTAAAAACGGACAGCTTACCGGGAGGCAACCCGGGCATTTGTTTTGATCTTAATTTTGCAACTTGTTTTTAATTTTTGTGTGTTTTTAGCTTCTTAGGACGCTTCTTTTTAATTGAATCGTGTTTTTAAAATAAAAAGGAACAGAGAGGATTTGAAAAAAGTTGAAAAATACAGTTTTGTTGGAACCTGCGACCCCAAAGCCCAGTCTTTGCGATCACAGGTTATACATTTTGGGGCCGCTGCTAGTCATCGAGGATTTTTTGGAACTGCTTTCACGAAAATGGAAAACCTGCGATTGCAGGTTCCCCCCTTGCGATCGCATGTATTAGTTTATAGAGTCTGGAACACTTTTGAACAATTTTAAAAGTAATTGAAGCATATTTCTCAAAACCTGCGATCACAGGTTTACCCCTTGCGATCGCATGTATCAATTTTTTTACCTGCAGCATATTTGAACATTGACTGATCGAATCTTTACTTTTCTCAAAACCTGCAATCGCAGGTTTAGCCCTTGCGATCGCATGTACAACATTTTCAAATCTAGACGTTAGCTGGCCTCGAAAAAAGCGCCCAACAGTAATATTTCCAAAACCTGCGATCGCAGGTTACCCCCTTACGAGCACATGTATTCGTTTCTTGTCATATAGTCGTTACTTGTCTCGAAAAAAGTGCGAACAGTCAAATTTTAGAAACCTACGATCGCAGGTTCCCCCCTTGCGGTTGCAGGTTGGGTTTTTGCTATAAATATCGATCGCAACCTCATTTGTTACCACCACATTTCAAAAACACTCTCTGAAATCCTCCAATTTTCGAGTTCTTTCACCAACAAACACCCAAATCACTTGTTTTTTGTCCAAATCAAGAAAAAAAACGTAATAACCTCTTCTGTTTTACTCTTACAACATCTTTCTGGTAACGAAATCATGATTTAACGGTTGAAATTCTCCAAAAATTTCATTTTATTCATTTGTTCATTTGAATTTTTGTGAGTTTCTTTTTCAGATCTAAGCTCCGTTACTTACCCGTAGGCCACGAAAAGTAGATACGTTTGTTCCCGACGCACTTGACTGTTACCAGTGACTTCTCGACCGCGAGATTTTGCCATAGGTCTAGGCCCCTAGCCGCACCTTAATGCAGGAACTCCAAATTTATGATGGTGTTCGCACTCTTTTTGCCAATATTGGCTCGGAGCGCCTATTATCTGCAGATTTTGGCACTTGTCCCCTATTGACCCGAGAGTTTTTAGCCACACTTAGTGAGATAAATCATGAGGGAAACATAGCTTTTCGCATTTTTAGCACCCCTCACACTCTTCACGTAGACCAGTTATGTACTATCTTCCATACTCCCATCACTAGTTTATCCCAGCCCACCCCCACTTTTGATGTATGCGAGTTTTGGTACTCCATCACCAGTTTGGAGTCTTATGATTCCACCTCATCCGTACAGATTAGCATCGTCCAACCTGTTCTCAAAATTACATGGAAAATTATATGTAATATCATTTATGCACAGATTGAGACTACGAAAGCCGTCAAAGCCAAGCTTTTTATTTTGTGGTGCATGATCATCGGGTCACATCGTCCACATTCTGGTGATATTATCATTAGACGGTTCCATAGAGTTATAGCTCTTCGCACTAGCGGTGCAATTCGTTGTAGTGGTTTAATTTTTGTCAATGCCCGCTCCCTCGTGCCGCAATCTCCTCCGGAGTATACCTTCTTTACAGGTGATTCTTTTCGTCTGACCCTACAGAACTTTCGAGCTATGCACATGCTTCGTACTGCCCTAGGTGGGTGTGTTTGGACGTGGGGTCGCTCCACGTATTTCAAGGTCAATGGACCTGATTTCATCGCTCTCACTAACCCCATTAGCGAGATTGTGTGGGTGCTTCCTTCGAACACCCCACCACCTCCTCGCCCACGTAGGGCACAACATGCACAACGCCCACAGTCTGATCGCCCATCTTCATCCACTCAGCACCCAGACTATACAGACGCCACACCCATATCCTTTAGCTCGCCTGATCCTATGCAGACTGACTTTCAGGATCAGCCCCCACCCATCTCACCCTCACCCCAACTCTTCCTTCACCTACCAGCATTATCTTGACCTCCATCAGGATATTACTTCCCTTCAGCAAACGATGACTGGTCTTCGCCTCAACTATCAACAATATAGCACTTAGGTCACTGACTATCGTGACGAGCTCTTAGTTTTGCGCGATGATTTCGACGATTTCCGCAACGAGTTCTTCCGTCGCTATGCTCCCCCGTCCAAGTAGTCGTTTTCCACTCCTCCCTAAGCATTAAGGACAATGCTTAATTTTAAGCTTAGGGAGGGGATTTCCCATCTTTTTGTAAAAACTTTTTATTTTGTTTAAAAAAAATTAGAAAAGATTTAAAAAATTAAAAAAAAAAAAAAAGATTTTTCATTTATGTTTCTTTTCTTTGTCATTTTATTTCTTCCTAGTTTTTTCTAAAATATTTTCATTTTGTTGCATTCTGCATTTGACTATATAAAAAAATTACGAGATGATGACGCTCTTTACATACGATAGCTTCATGATGTGGGATATTGAAAATTGAAAATGAAAAAAAAATCCGAAGCGACTTGATTGTTATTGGAAGTGTAGAGTCAGCTGTCATAACCAGGGGACCCAAGTCCGAAACGTTTTAAAAGAATCTTTATCGGCAACTCTGAACCCACAAAACATGGCCCTATTTGTTGACACGCATTACCCTCGCAGTAATAGAGAGCTTAAGTATCAGATCCACACAGTCAAAATGAAGAAAGGGTACAACGTTATATCTAGTACCCAAATCAAAGAATTTCAAGTGCTCAATTGAAGAAATTTAAAGAAATTCCAAAAAGAAAACAAAAACAGATTGAAGAAATCAAGATCAAAACGAAGTATAAATTAAGTTCAATCAAATTAGAAGTTGTTCCCAAGTTACATCTGGCGAATAAAGTACTGTGTGATATGATACTTGTGGCTCTCGAAAAAGTGAAAGCATAGAGCTCGGGCTCCTACAAAGGTTAGCCCTTGCTGCTTCGGCGAAAGCTGATTTGGTCATGCGGGTTCTTAAGGATGCATCGATTCTGATTCTTGGCCATCTAGTCTTAAGTACTTGAGATCCAGACTATGTTATTTCCGCCCATAAAGCTAATTAAGGTACAAAGTTTAAATAAAACTAGAGTTGGATTATTGGGTTACACCGTTTTGTGGTCTTCCTTACTTTAGGAATCAGTGATACATGAAAGATAGCAGGATGGTTGCTTTGGTGTTAATGATTGGAGCCCATTATCGATGTAAAGTCTGATCTTAAAAAAAGCATGTTTCATTTAGTTATTTGTTTCTCATTTGCATATATTTTTTTAGTTCATTGTTCGTCTTTGCATGCATGTTTTATGTTTAGCTTTGGTAGTTTTTAATATTTAGGTTTTTGTTTTTTTAGTTTTAGTTAGCATGTGTTTAGGCTGTCTAGTTATTGCCTTTAGCCCTAATTCCGTTTCCAAAGTTATCGTTTCCCTACTTGAGGGCAAGTAAGGTCTAAGCTTGGGGAGGTTTGTTAGATGCATTTTATATGCATCTTTTAGCACAATTTCCTACGTATTTCATTATAAAAAGTTAACTAATTCCCGATTATTCTTATGTATTTTGTGTTTCATGATTATTTTGTAGAATGCCCGTACTGCTCACGTTTGTTATAACTTCTCAGGGCTATTTGGAGCACATGGATGATTGTGCAAGTTTGGGATGCGTTTGTGGATGCTTAGGAGCTTAATTGGACTTTAGACCAAGGAAGGATGTCGGGAAATGATCGAGAACTACTTGGAAGGAGGAACGACGAACAAAAAGAGCCAAAAAGCCTCATTTGCGATCGCAAGTTATGTCTTTGCAATCGCAGGTTTGACCCTACGATCGCAGGCAATGTTTTAAAACCCGGGTCGACCCGGCCGGTTGAATCAGTTGGACCGTGACCCGGGATAAAAGACGGGTCAATTGAGTCTGGGTTTTTGTAAAAATACCGACCGGATCGAACCGGCCGGGTTTACCATAAACCGCGGTTGAACCGGGTATTTTGAACCAGTAAAAACCGGATTGGCCCGTTTATTAGGGCTTGCATAATTAAGTGAGTATCGCTCCAGGCCACAAAACAAACTCAGTTCTTCTCTTCTCTGGGAAACGAAAGCAGCGACTGAAAGAAAGCAACGAATGCAATGCAGTGACCTCAGCAGCGAGCCACAGCTACTTCCGTTATTCTCTGGCGACTTCCATTCTTCTCCAGGTGAGACAATTTCCTTTCTTTTTATTTGCTGCTACATCTATTGGTGTTACTGTTGGCTGTTCCTTCTCCACCGAAACCCAATTTTCTTTTGACTAGCTTTTGTTATGAAATCAGCGACTGATGACTAGCTGCAAAACAACGACTTCCTTTCTTCTTCTTTTTTCCTGCTATAGCGACTTCAGTTCATCCAATATTGATTAGCTGTTATGAAATTAGATTTCTTTTGACTGTGAAATCAGTTGATAGATTTGTTTTATTTTCTTCTCCAATTTTCTTTTCTTCTCTAATTGACTTTGAAATCAGGTTATTTTCTTCTTTGGCTTCTGATTAGCTTTTCTTTTGAAACAAGTGATAAATTTGGTTAGTTTATTTATTATTAATTATAAATTACAGTTCATTTATTGTTAATTATCAATTACATGTGATAGAGTTGGTTAGTTTAGTTATTGTTAATTATCAATTGAGTGAAATCAATTACAGTTCATTTATTGTTAATAATAATTGTTTCAAGGTTTTGTGACAAATTTGGTTAGTTTACAGTTCATTTATTGTTAATTGATCATTGTTTCAAGGTTTTGATTGTGTAGATTATGTAATTAGGATCTAATTGACATATGTTTATTGATTATATCATTGTTCTACCACTATGTTTTCTTTTGTTATTTATACTTTATGTGATTGTTTGTTGTGTTAAGATTGATCTATAACATGTTATTAATACTCTATGTGGTTGTTTGTTGTGTTTAGATTAAACTTTGTTGACATCAAATTATTGGTATTATATGTCTATGTAGTATGCAGGAAAGCAAAAATATATGAAAATAGAAAAAGGCCATAAACCGGGTTGACCCGGCGGTTCAACCGATTGACCCGTGAACCGGTCATCACACCGGGTCAACTAAAAACCTGGGTTTTAAAACATTGATCGCAGGTTGGGTCGTAGGTTGCCATCGAGGTTCCAACGAGTCAACAAATTCATCAAATGAGAAAAAAAAAAAAAAAAGAGAACCTACGATCGCAGGTTATGCCTTTGCGATCGTAGGTTGGTCAAATTGCCTCAAAATAGCAACATACTTCATTAAAGAGTCCCGTGACACATTTTTGGTGATACATGCGATCGCATGTATACCCCTTTGCGATTGCAGGTACGTCGTTTTGACAGCTAGACGTATAAATACTGCCCCATACTCTTCCAGTAACCCTAATTGGCGATTCCTGGCGATTCAGAGGCGATTTTTAAAGGTTCTCAAGTGAAGAACGCAAATCTAAAGGAGACAATTCGATTCAAATCCATACTTTAGTAAGATTTATCGTTTAGATTCTATTTCCACTGTTTGTAATCGGTTTTTAGCCATGTTAGGTTAAAAACTCAAATTTCAGTTTCGCAAGACGTAACCTTTTCATATGATTAATCATTAGGCACTATGTTTGACTATGATTACTGTTTAGTTTGATCAGTTCTGTGTTAAATTGAATGTTTGATGTTGATTTTAGTTTATGTTGGCAACTTAAATTGTTTGTGAATCATTCTTTATGAGTTGTTACTGTAGTTACTGTAGGAAAAATGTACATCATTTCTTTATGAGTTGTTTGTAAATTGTTTGTGAATCACTCTAGTTACAATAGGAAAAATGTGAAGATGTATGCTAATCCATGAAAATGCACATCATTTCTTTATGAGTTGTTAGTGGAGCGTATGTGGTTAATCGGTACACTAGTGTGGGAGTGTATAGTTGAAATGGTGAAACAACTCGTGTTTATAAATTTTGATGGAACGTGTATGGTTAACCGGCACACAATGAGAGATTATAGATTGATCTTGGGTGTTAGAGCGGGTTTGCATGGTTATTCACATCTTAATTATGATCATCAACATCTCAGTCATAATTGGTAAGAGCATAATTTGAGATTAAACATGTCATTGATGTTTTAATGAAAATCTCATAAGATCTAGGAGTTTCAAGATTGAAATTGGTGAAATGTTTCTCCCATCATCACGTTTTCCTCAAATTGAATGATATGAAATGACTCAAGCCTTATTGGCATGTAAATATAAAGATGGAAATTTTGTGTGTGCCCATGTTCTGAAAATGAAATCGTACATTGACAAATTGGAAAGAGTGGGTGTCGTATTCCTAAAGGATCAATCCATTGATTTGGTTCTTATCTCGCTTCGTAAGTCATATGGTCAGTTCATTGAAAACTTTCATATGAGGAATCTTGATGTGACGCTAACTGATCTAACCGAGATGTTGATAGTTGTTGAAGCAGAAATGCTTAAGGCACAACTGAAGCAGAAATTCTTAAGAGGTCTAATCCCAAGGTTTCCTTGGACATTGACAATGGTAACATATGTGATCAAGAAAAGGTTTCTCTTCCCAATCGAAAGGGATCAGCCAAGGTCAAATCGTTTGATCGTTTGGTAAAGAGAAAGGTTGATTCTAATATTATTCCTAATGTTGATCCCAAAGAGTCCATTTTTTCCTACTGCTAATTGAAGTGACATTGGAAGCGAATCTGCCCAAAATACATGAAGGATATTAAAGACGATAATGTAAAGTCATGTGAACCTACTTCAGGTGCATCCATTATCTAACTCTATAAGTTCCTATTCATAGACTTTTAATACATGATGTGATGATCACATTTTGATTGTATTTTAGGATATAAAAGAAAGAATGAGTCTTAAGCAAAAGCGAAGTAAATTTGATCGTGGGAAATGGACTTTTATCGCATGGTTTGATGGTCAGAGTTTTGAGCTACTACTAAGGAGTTAGGATAATTTAATAGATTGCTATTACTATTTGGAGATGTTTAGAAATATAGTTTTCTACGTTGTAAGGACAAGTTTCAATTTCTTTTTCGCAATAAAATGAAGTTTCGGTTTATGAAAGTTGGCTTATTTATATTTCCTTGCAATGGATTTGATTCTTATGACATCGCTTGTAGAACTATTAGACTGACCAAGTGAAAAAGAAATATCATCACCAAGTTTCAATCGGACAGAAAATTGGAGTTATACAATGTAAATTGCATGATGCATGAGAATCTTGTTCATTGAAAAATGATGACTAACCCATTGTTCACATGCTTGTATGAAACAAGTGACATATTGATTGATTAGTATATATTGATATAAACCTTTTAGATCCACCACAAGGGAAGATAATTCTATTTGTCATGATTTACTGATATTTCAGTAAATATGATTATGTTTATAAGATTAAAAAGAATTGTAATACTTTTGAAATGGTTTAAAGAGTAGTAGGACGAATTGAAGAATCTATTAGGCGGAAAGATAAAGATTCTTCAATCTGAAAAGAAAGGAAGGTACTTTAGTATCATGTTTTATGATCATCTTGGTAATTGTGGAATTGTATCATAATTAATCCTCAAAGAACATCTTAGTGCAATTGTATGACTAAGAAGAGGAATCAAACATTATTTGAAATGGTTCGATCATAGATGAGTCATACTTTACTCAATCAAGTTTTAGAACGGTGCTCTAGTAACTATAAATTGTATCTTGAAACTCATTTCAAACTAAGAATGTTGAGAACACCTAATAATATGTGGATTAATAATGTTTTTCTTATTGGTGATTTGTTATCATCAATATTATTTAAGTGTAATGGGATTAGTTTGTTGACTAAAAGTGATATTGATCAATATTAAACAAGTAAGGAAGGTGTGGAGTACACACTTGTTTAAGTTTGATCAAGTTTTCAAAGTACACAGTCATTTAGGGGCAAAGCCCCTAAACGAACGGGGGTTCGGGGGTAGCGCCCCTGGGAGCGGGGTCCAAGGGGTGGCAGCCCCTGGCGGGGTCCAAGGGGCAGAGCCCCTACCTGGGGTCGAGCTATAATTTTTTATATATGGTATGTTGCTATATTAAAAATGCATCAGAAAATCGGATTTCAGAGAATTGACCATTGTTTGACCCTTATCCAAACTTCCGTTTTTATGTCAGTTTTTATAGTTTAATGACAGTTTGAAACTGCCATATGACAGTTTTTAGACAAAGATCATAAAGTCGGTTTTGGTCTCATTTCTGGTACATACGAAACTATCATCAAAACATTCTAAATTCTTGTCTCTCTGAGTTTTATCCGATTAAAGAATATTGAGAGTACCACCCAAATGCTTTAATATGAAAGTGTTTTACATAATTCTCAGAATTCCAAGCCTTACTATACCCCAATTTCTAACATTTCTTACTCTAGCACATTTAGAATTGGATTTGTGATATTTTTTCGTTGATCGAGAAACAAAAGATCAACCGATTCCTATTCTATGAAGTGTTTTCTTGTCGGGAATCTACGTGAACTTTTGAATATTTTTTTTAACTCGTCAAGAAATGTTCCTTGAGAAAGAAACTTATATGTCAAGAAGTCAGTGGGAGTCGTATTGATCTTGAGAGTTGCAAGATTCAGTCGACAATGAACCTTTTAGTTATCACTAGCACACGATATGAGGTTGAATAACTTGTTGTGTTTTAACGGACACATTCTTATTTTTGTTCACTTCTAGTTAAGTTGGAAATGCTTATGAGTTCTATTTTTTTCATTTAAATGCAAAAGTGAAGCGTATTGGTCAGTGAAAGTACACTGATCAATATTGGTGAGCTGCTAACAACATGGAATCACTCTTAGGCCTTTGTGTTGCCAGAAGGCAAAAAATTTAGATCTATGAAGTTCGGTCCATGAAGGAAACTAAGTTTGAACTTGATTTGTCCTGAACCTTGTCTTATGATTATAGGTTGGAAATGAAGGGAAAATGACTCTTGAGGGTAATTAACTTTTGCGTTTGTACTCATTTGGTCCCTTTTTTTGTATTCAATATACCATCGAACTTGTTGTTGGTGTTTACCATAGCCCTTTTGACCGACTTTTGACCTGTGATAGCCGGTCAAAGGGTTATGGTGAACACAAACAACAAGTTTGATGGTATATTGAGTACAAAAAAAGGAAAGGGACCAAATGAGAACAAACGCAACAGTTGGTTACCCTCCTAATTCATTTTCCCTTTACTCATTTACAACAAATCTCACATCATCTCCTACTGATATTAATGACTTTATGAGATTCATTATTGCTTCTCTTCAAAACATAACCTACAAAAGGACATTATTCATACATGTACAACTTTGTAATGCACTTGAATATTTATTAGGGGAATCTTGACTAAGCAAGCGCATTTCATGACTACATTTACATTTGCAATCAAATGATTTATCGTATCATGGATTCTAGACAAGTCTACAAACGAGTGGAATCACAAGTGCTGTGATTTTTGAGTTTACTTAGGTTTAAGATCGAACTCATGGGATAAGATACAACATCAATATGTACAATATCATGCTGCTTTTGTAGACACATCACCATAATATTGTACATATTGATGTTGTATCTTATCCCATGAGTTCGATCTTAAAGCTAAGTAAACTCAAAAATCATAGCACTTGTGATTCCACTCGTTTGTAGACTTATCTAGAATCCATGATACGATAAATCATTTGATTGCAAATGTAAATGTAGTCATGAAATGCGTCTGCTTAGTCAAGATTCCCCTAATAAATATTCAAGTGCATTACAAAGTTGTACATGTATGAATAATGTCCTTTCGTAGGTTATGTTTTGAAGAGAAGCAATAATGAATCTCATAAAGTCATTAATATCAGTAGGAGATGATGTGGGATTTGTTGTAAATGAGTAAAGGGAAAATGAATCAGGAGGGTAACCAACTGTTGCGTTTGTTCTCATTTGGTCCCTTTCCTTTTTTTTTGTACTCAATATACCATCGAACTTGTTGTTTGTGTTCACCATAACCCTTTGACCGACTATCACAGGTCAAAAGCTAGTCAAAAGGGCTATGGTAAACACCAACAAAAAGTTCGATGGTATATTGAATACAAAAAAAAAGAAAAGAGACCAAATGAGTACAAAGCAAAGGTTAATTACCCTCAAGAGTCATTTTCCCGGAAATGAAAGATTTACATGGATAGGAATGTATGCACCTTGAAATATAAGCTGCAAAGATTTCGCTCTAATTCATGAAAATGATTATAAGGAAATACTTTCGCTAATAGATTTTAAAGATCTGATAAAGATCAATATGGATATCTGTTGTGTTAGTTGCATTCTCAATTTCACAATATGATTACAACACCGCTCTTCATATTTCGAATTATAAGGAATGACATGGACTTGTTTGAATTTTCAAGAGATATATCTATGAGGTCTTGAAGGGCTTAAATACACATACATACACACACTATCCAACTAAGGTGTATAAGCTTAAGAAGTCTACTTGGAGACTTATTGAAGCATTACTTAACATAAATTTGCACTTTTGATTTACAATTCTAAAACTCTTAATTCAAAGTAACTAATAAATGATTTTTTTTATTAGATTATGTAATTAAATAAAATACGAGATAAAGAAAATTGGTTTTTTGTATTTTTTTCTCAACAACTTCTATATTATTTTTTAAAACAATATTAATCTAAATAAAAACTCTACAAACCAGGTGACTGCTAATTTTAATAAACAACATAAAACCATTTTTTGAAAATATGGATAGAAGGGCATTATATATGATATACATACTTGTGGATCGATTACAATCGTCAAATAATTAACGATTACTAATTTCAATGATTAGTTAATGATATGAAAAGTATCATATATGTTTATACCAAATAGAATATGAATATATCTATAATGATGTAAATTGAGTTTTTTTTTACACCAATCATAAAAGTAATTTACAATGTATAAAACATAAAATAATTCGCAAGAAAATCATATGCATAATGTTCAATCAAATTATATTGGGGCAAATTAAGCATGCATACTATCTATTATTTTGCAATTTGTAATTTCTTTTAGCTTCTTTGTGTTGCTTCTAAGTACTTTAACGTAAGTTCATGCAATTTCAAAGTATAGTTTGTGGTCTATGTCGTCATTTCTTTATCTTGTTCTTTAAACCTTAGCATTCTAATATACATATATGAAGTTTATATATGCATCTCCATCTTAACCAATTATTAGATGTCATAAGTATTAATTAATTATCATTAAAAAAACTCTTGTATGATTAGTTAATTGGTTGTAACTTGAAGAATTTTAATATTAAAATAAACTCTTGAGTTGTATGTTTAATTATTTTGAACCATATTTATTTGGATGATGTGTATTATAGTATAGAATAGATTAGTAAAAAAACATATGTTACCTCCCACAAACTCATTTTATTTTTCTCTCTCTACTCTTCGTGTTCTAACTAAACACTCCCTGCTAAAGAAATGACGACATGAGACCACAAATATATAAATCAAAAAATTTAGAAAATTAAGTTGTTAAAATAAACATATATTATAATTTATTTTTCGTGACGTTGAAAAATCTCAAATCTACTACATTAATATTTCTTGAATTTCTTAAAAATGTAAATATAATAATTGTAACAAAATTTGCTAAATATCCCTTAATCGAAGGATAGATGCGGTAGATAATATCGATATATTTTGACATATTTTTTTGACATATAATGTATGAGTATGAGTTGTAAAATGAAATTCAAATTGAAGAACCAAAACAATGACACATGGCGTAATATTAATTTAATAGCTTGACACATGGTATTATAAGATTAACCCTATTTATTTATTAGATAGGGAGATATTCATGATCTGATTTGATATGCATATATTACTCGTACGCACATTTTATTTAATTTTTTCAATCACATTAGTTTGGAATTACTTTGGAATTATAATTTTGGAACTTACTTTCAACTACTGAGTTCTTTGGAATTATCTCGAATTGTCCTAACACATATGAGAGACAGGTTTAGTCATTCATTAGCTAGTCCTAAATAATAGTAGTTTTTTAGTGCATCTAAATAGTTTTTTTTTTAATACGTATTTAGGACTGAAAATCAGTCCCTAATAAAATCTTTGATACAACCTAATTCAGTTTCTAATATTTTCTTTATATTCTTAATTTTATATCACATATATAAGTCTATGATACTATCTTCTGATTAAAGTCCTTGATGTCTATTTGAAATCACTTATGGTTTATCAATGACTAAATTCATGAGAGTTTTAATGAGTTAAAGATTATTTTATTTGTGTATGATAAAGGCCATTATTGTGTATGGTGAATTGGTGATAACGTAAATGCCACGCTGGGGCATTACTCATTAGTGTGTATATTTTGTAATGGTTTGTATTGTATTTAGCCTTTTAGCATAGCCCATATGGACAGGCCCTTGAGCCCATTGTATATCATGTATTTATATTTTCCTGTTTAATGAAATCAGTTATGGGAAAACATCTGTCAAAACTAGGGATGAGCATAGGCGGGTACCCACCTAATTTGATAAGAACCGGAACCGGCAGTTCTTGAAATTATGAAACCGGAACCGTAACCGGTTACATCGGTTCTCAAAATTTCGAAACCGGCCCCGGAACCGGCAGTTCCGGTTCCAATACCGGGTTCCCGGTTTAGTTATTTGTTTTAGAATAATCAAGAACAAATCAACTACAACAAGAACTAGGTAAAATCCATTTATAAAAATATTAACTATGAATTCGGTTAAATACGTAAGCATGCATATTAACTGAAAGCTCCTTATTTGGAAAAAGGAAATGAAGAGGCCTTAAGGGGATATGAAGCATGAAGTTCATTTATATAACAATGGTGAGGAACAGACTTTTGTTTAGAAGCGATGTGGGATGGAAATATGGGATGAGAATAAGGGTGAAGTTTAATCTCCTCCCACTTTTGCCTGTAAGCATTAAATCCACAACCATGCCTTCCTTAAATCTTAAAAAATAGGACGGAAATGAAATGAAATGGAATTAATTTAACTTCAGCCACATCGACCTTTTAGCTTGCTTGTTAACAAATTTTGCATATAATTTTAATATATCTTCAATAACCATTACAATTAATCAGTATGACAAAAGTATGTAATTTTAAAATAGAGATTAATAATGTGTTTGTATTTTCAACTTTGATATATATATATAGGCGAGTAGCGGTTCCGGGAACCGGAACCGGGACCGCCTAAGGCGGGTTCGGTTCCAGAACCGGCGGTTCCGAGGCAGTTCCGGTTCCGAAAGCAGATATATATATATATATATATATATATATATATATATATATATATATATATATATATATATATATATAAACCGGTTCCGGCGGATACCCGGCGAGTAGCGGTTCCGGGAACCGAAACCGGGACCGCCTAAGGCGGGTTCGGTTCCAGAACCGGCGGTTCCGAGGCAGTTCCGGTTCCGAAAGCGGATACCCGGTTACGATGCTCATCCCTAGTCAAAACTAGGGATGAGCAAAAACCGAATCGAAAAACCGAAAAAAACCGATATAACCGAAACCGAAAAACCGAAACCAAAACAATAACCGACGGTTTAGGTTTGAATTTTACAAAAACCGAAAAATAACGGTTTGATTCGGTTTTGACGTATAAAACCGCCCATAAAAACCGAACCGACCCACATATATATTATTTATTATGTTTTAAACTTTTAGTTTTAGACTTTAGATTTAATCTCTTTAATACTTTATGTTTATTTTCAATAAACTGTTAATGGTGTTAAACTTTGATATTTTAAACATTTTTATAACACTAGAATTCGTACTCTTTATTTTGATATATTTAAAATAGATACAATACTATTTATCGCAACGTATTTTCACTAAGTTTGAACCCAAAAACTAGAAAAAAAATAGGAGCTCATAAACCCACGGTTTAAAACCGAAAACCCATAAACCCAACCCGAAAAACCGAAAAACCGAACCATGCAAAAACCGAACCTATATGGGTTTAAAAATCGAAAAACCGACTTTTTACGGTTTGGTTTGGTTTTAGCCAAAAACCGACCCAAACCGACCCATGCTCATCCCCAGTCAAAACACAAAAATATCATTTACAACTTATAAGTACCAAGTATACAAGGAGGAAATTGCTCAATTATCCTTGATGTAACTATTAAACGTATGGTACATACCCAGCAAAACTGCCAACATAACTTAATTATATCCCATAAAGACAGACGCTATTTCTTGTTTCATCTACTCAAAGCTACAAGGAATTAATCGGACTTTTTATCTCGACGCACACCCGCAAACTGTTTGTCTTCTCCGATCTTTCTTTGGATTTCATTTCTTTCCCTGAAGTATTGATCGAATGCTTTTGGAAGGAACCTCGGAATCAAAAACACAAACATATTGATCGAAAAATATCCAAGATTTGCCACAGCTAAACCCCTTCCAAACCAAAACCATGCTACATCCTGCTCCAAAAACATAACACCGGCTAGAAGAATGAAAAAAATGATAAAAATAACTTAATTGATCGAAGATGAACAAAAAAGAAACATTAGTAATATATATATACCTGGATTTGGGCATTTGGAGAGAGGGTCTTGTTAAGCCACACATCTTGAACCCAATCCAAGATAACAAAGATCCTTCTAACAGTATACAACATTGGTACTAAAGCTCTTACCGGAGGTGAAAACAAAGATAAGCCACTTATGATGTTTTCGGTGAGTATCTGACATGAAAGAAGAAACAAGTGAGGTGTTGCTGACTGGACAGCATGTTCGTCTCCCCTTGCAAATCCGCCTAGAACATAAGCCAATGGTAAAAACAATCCAACTGTGGTACCGAATATTACGTATGCTCGGAACACCCGGTTTCCTTGGAATATTTCTTTAGAAGCGGTGCTGGTGGAACCGGGAAAAGCTAGCCGTGATAAGAGGAGGAGGTAGATGGTGGTGAAAACCGGGAAGGCAAGGTCAAAAAGTGGGACCAGACCACTGGCTGAGAACACCATAATGAAAGCTACCAATTGGAGTTCAATCACACGAAGGGACCCCATTATGCCACCCACCACCGTCTGTTCTTGCTGACGGTGGTGCTGGGTTTTCGAGTCGGCCGTGCTCGTGGTGAAGGTTTCATCGGGATCGGATCGAGGAGCCACCGCGAGGGATACACCCGACATATCGAGTAACTGAAAGCTAAGAACGATGAAAGAGATCTTAATTAATAGTTAGCTCCTTATAAGTAGATTTTTTTTTCAAACGTGCACAGAAGAAAAATGAAGCAGGAGCGAGTCATGATAACTGATAAAGCTAGCGCGGATGATATCGGAGATGCCGGGATTAGATACGTGTCATATTTACAGCACGTTTGTTACCACGTTGCATTTATCCCTTTGGACACGTGTAAATGAAGATTTTGTTGCTTATCAATATCACCTCCCATCTCAATGCAATATTATGTCGGATCATTTGCGCTAGATTCGTCTGGTTCATTTTAAGTTTATTGATGCTACATGTGACGGTGGCTAAATTTCATGGATGGTATGTTTAGTGTAGTTTGTGTTCCAAAATTTAAAAATTAAGATAAAACTTTTATTTTTTAAAATCAAACACACATATCATAAATATTTACGATACTAGTTTCCAAAAATAAAATCACAAAACAGAGTAACTTAAAATTAATCATAAAAACTGAAAGATGTGCACGATCCAAGGTTCTAAAAGGCGTGAGGCGTGGCGTGACGGAAAGGCTAAGCCTCAAGCTTAACGAGTTATAGCGAGCCATGTCGTTTTTCAAGGCGTGATGTAAGGCGGCGATTTTATATTCATTTATAATTATATTACCGCATAAATATAAATTTATATCAAATATACCTAGTTTTTAGAAGTGTTATATTAACAACTAATAACAGAAAGTTAATAAAAAACACAATACTTGTATGTCTGATTATAAAAGGTATAAAAAAGAGCAAAAAAAACGTGTCTCAAACAAAAAACACGCGCCATAACACGCCATAACGCGTCATAGCACGCCTTGCCACGCGCCACGCCTAACAGCAACGTTATGAAGCTTTTCGTAACGGCGACGCCGCGCCTCACGCCATGACGCACCTTGGCGCCTGCCATGGCGCGCCTTTTAGAACACTGACACGATCAAACATTCGTCTTGCTCCGATTATGTGAATTACTTGAAACATAAAATTTAAACTATAAATCAAAACTTACCCCAAATACCACACAATAGAACATATACAAATAATACATATTGGATTCACAACCTCCTGGTTGGATTACCCCTGACTCACAACCTTCTAGTTGCATTTTCATACATATTACATACTGGGTCCACAACCTCCCGGTTGGATTACCCCTGGCCCACAACTTTCCGGTTAGATTGTCCGGGTTTGTTGATTGGCGGCACAAAGCAGTACAGTCTCAACCCAACTACACTATGTTGATGAGATTTGAGTATAGCTAACAATTTCTATGTATGCATGCAGTCCTAATATGTTCGATCTATGTTTTCTCTATTAGACATACAAGAATTGAACACAAAACTAGAAACCCTAGAAGGTAACTATGAATTTCGAAATTCACAAGAACTAGGGTTAGAAATCATACATTTAAGATTGTTATTGTAAACAATCTTGAATATTTGCTTAAAAGACCTTTGGTAGCAAGCGTCACAAGTGTCACGCCTCTAATGCTTCAAAAACAAACTCTAACAACCAAGGAAAACTATAGAGAGAGGGGGGGAGGAGCCAAAATTTCGTCCAAGGCTCTTAAAATGAAGTCTTAGACGAAATTCAACCCTAATGAGGGTTTATATAGGTGTAAGGAAGATATTAGATAAGGCAGGTATATACAAGATAATCCTAATCTCTTAACTTCCTCCCTAAGGCATCCAAGACACCCTTAGAGCCCAAGGAAACCCTAGGAGCACTCTAGATTTCGTTCCCCCCCCCCCCCCACCTCTTTAGGGAGGTTCTAGAATTGCCCAATGCTCAACTAATTAACATTGTCACCTTAAGTCCCTGTATTTTTAATCAGTTCCTTTAACCCCAAAATTAATTCCAAATTAATTTCTGATTAAATATTAATTAAACAATATGATCTCTAATTAATATATTATTTCCAAAATACATTAATAAATCATTTATTTTGATTTCTAATTAATTTATTAGTCAAGTGATAAATTAATAAATCATTTTTCTCTCTCTAACAGACGTCCTATTCAATTGTCAAGTTTAAAAGCAACCCAAAAGGACTGTGCTACCATCAATTCAAGTATATACCAATTATAGTTATGGGCTTAGACACCTAATCCAACATTTGTCGACATGTATAATAGATAAAACACATAACAACAAACAAATAATCATGCAGATCTTAACAGATCACTACAGCATAGCAACGTTCTAAACCAGAATACACAATCTACTGGGTCGGTGCTGGTGCCTTCGATACACAAGTACAGTGAGGAAAACTCACCCCACAGTCTGAAAAGATGGCAGAAAAGAACATTGCTCTAAATGCCAACTCTACAGGTCACCTATACAACAAACAGTGACCTAAACTCAAAATACACAAAATGCCCCTAAGTCAATGTCACACCCCCGAACCGAGTAAACGACGGAAGCGTATGAGGGTGGATGACGTTATGTACAATATCATAACAATTGTATAATAGAGATCAAAGCATACAAACATTATATTTATAATTTATAAGTTTTTACATGGTATTTGAATCATTGTTTGAATCCAAAAGCATACAACAAAAATATAAGACGTAATAACACTAAGCTCTGTCTTCACCAAAACCTCTATGGATACCTGTCTATTGATTTCCAGATAATACAAGTGGTTTTGAAAAGAGAGTGTTAACAATTAAGTTGGAGAGTTCATAAGCGTTTGTATAAGAAATATGTTGTTTTTCCTTGTAAATTGTATGAGTGGCTGCCAGAAAATCCAATATTTTCTTGTAAAATGATTTGTAGTCTTAATACGTTAAGACCGAAAATGTATGAATATCATAGTACTTGGAAATAGTGTAATGTAGTTTTATTTCTTTATAAAACTATTTGAATGTATGTAATACCGAAATGTAAACAATATTGTACTATATATATATATATATATATATATATATATGTATGTATGTATATATATATAGTGTACTGTAGTTGTATCTGTGTAAAAATCCTTTGTACATATGTATCTGGAATTACCAGTTGTACTGTAAAATAGTGTAGTTTTATCTACATAAAACCATTTGAAGGTATGTATGTAAACCAAACGTATTATTAATACCAAATTGTGAGTTGTTATAATCATGCTGATGACCTAGATGGCATGTACGACGTTCTACAGGCGTCGGAATCGGTACGACATTTGTTACCCCAGGTATGTCGGTCTAGTTGTTGCAAGCAACTTAGGTGCGGGATTGTCAGTCACGTATAGATCTATACACAAGTGTCACGCTCTCCTTCCAGAAGACTCTGGTTATAATACAGGACTTTTTTTGGTACTCGGGTAAGTACTTGAAGATAATGTCTCACAAAGCTATATTAACAGTTTACGTATAGTGTAGTGAAAATCTTTTTTCTTGAAATGTTTGTATGTAAATGTTTACATAGTAGGAAAAATAATTACTCTTTCAAATAATTATTTCCTGTGCCCCCAACCAGGTAAAACAGTGTGTATGTTCCATGAACTATATCTATTAAAGTTTATATAAATGTTTCGTTGAAATGGTGAACCCTTTTGTATATTATTATCAAATTTTCCATGATAATAAGTTGGTATAAAATATTTATATATGTTCGTTTATATACTTATACCCTTTTTGTTCGACATGTTACAAAAGGGTTAAAGTTTTACTGTATCAAATTTATACCCATATGTATATTTATATTTAGAAAAAATATATATAAATGCAACGGTTTGAATATTAACACAATTTATCTTATGTTTTACTTGTATTCCCCCCTCCCCCCCCCCCCCCCCCCTAAAACATATAAAAATCGTGAAAATTATAGGGGTATGAACTCACCTCGGGTGTGTTCTTGGTCGGATAACGAAGTGAAAGGGACGTTCTTCGAGTTACAATACGCGACGATGTTCGAATCCTATGAGTATTAACATAGGATATTGTGTGTAAATTAGTTATACATATATGAGAGTGTTATTAAAAACACTAGATTAAAAAGGGAAAACCTACCAATTAATTCCTAAGAATTAATTGATAAACTTGATTTTTCTAGGAGGTGTTGAATGAAGTTTTCTGGGAATGTTTGAAGATATGAATATTGTTCTTGAGAATTATGAAGATTTGAAGACGTAAGTATGGGTTTTGAGAGAAATTGTGGAAGGTTTTCTAAGTGTAAAGTGAGGAATGAGGCCTTGATTTCGGTTTAGCACTTAAATATGGGGGAAATTGTGATGTGATGTAAGCATTGAAATGTGTATCTTATCCTCTTGAATAATATGTCACCGCCTAGAAATGGTGTTTCTGGCCTATCCTAACCGAAATCACAAGATTTCGGTCTAATAGTTCCAACCGAGAAGTGTAGTATTCGGTCTAAAGTGTTTTCGGCCAAGAGGTTTTCAATCCGAAGGGGATTTCGGTCTCACAAGATGATTTTGATCCTAATTGTCCCACAAAAGGGATTTCAATTTTGGTGGGTTTTTTATTCCAAAAACTGAAAACACATAAAGTAATGTAAATTTTCATTATTACATTAAATAATTTTAACTATTTGACTTTTGTTTGACATAGTTGACTTGCTTTGACTTTGGTTTGACTTGTTTGACTTTTATTGACCCGAAATAACCGGTTGTTACAGTCAATTTGTTCAAACCCTTGGTCAAAGGTCAAAGCTAGCAAGACAAAAGTTAAAGGTCAAACTGACTGAGTACGCCCCACGTACTCAGTCTCTATGTTGAGCGTAATTGAGACTTAGCCAAAAACACGGGACTTTAACCTAGTACGCGCAACATACCCTTTGGTATGCCCAACGTACTCTGCCTGGGTCCAAATCTTCTTATCAATTGCTTATTCCTTAAAGACCTTTCATCCAAATTCAAATCTAGACCCACAACATCGCTCTAAGTCATAAAGTTTCCACCTTTATGACTTTCCATAGCTATAAAAAAGTTCAAAGGCTAAAACCTTAACTTAATAATCCATTAAGACATCATAATAGCTCCATAATGGATAAAGTTTCCAACTTTATTGTAACGTCCCAAATTTCAAGACTAAAAATTTATTTTAATAAACCATTACTTAAAGCGAAATCATCGATTCAAAACACAATCAGAGTATTAGTTTCCAAAACACATGTTCGTTATCAAAGTAAAACATTCCCAGGCTGTCGAGTCTATGGTGTGTGCCATGCGATCACCTCGAGCTCTTCCCTCCGCTACTGAAAGTACCTGAAACCAAAACTGAAAACCGTAAGCACGAAGCTTAGTGAGTTCCCCACCCTATCACATACCATGTATAACCACATACTATACATACTGGGCCACGCCCGCTATCTTGGGCCTCGCCCGCTACAACGGCCTCGTCGTTCCAGGCCCCGCCTGGCTTCGAGCCCCGCTCGGATACAGATCTGTTTCACTCAGGCCTCGCCTGCTAACATATAATAGCACATAAACATATCACAACACATAAGCTAAACACATACTAACAGATCCTGTCCAAAGGCCTCGCCTATCTTGGGCCTTGCCCTTATCCTGCTACTAATGAGTCATGGAACCCCATCCATGCTCCTACTGATAGTGAGATACGGGCCCAGCCCACACTCACTCTTTCCTTAACTTGGGCCTCGCCCCTGATCTGCTGCTAATGAAATGTGGAACACCATCCACACTCTGCTATCGGTGAGATACGGGACCTCGCCCACACTCACCTCCCTACCAGGCACATACAAGTATCACACAGACAACAAGTATAAACTATCACATAAACCATTACTTGGGCACCCGACCGCTATCATTGGACCTCGTCCTGAATATCATACTAGCATATTGTGCCTAGGGCTAACCCCCGGGTCTTCTACTCATACTACATGGGCCGGCATTGTGGTCGTAGACCCATTCACACAAAAAGGGAAACTCACCTGTACTGGCTGAACACACTGATGATCCCACTAGTTGTTGCCCGGCAACTCTCTGAACTCCTTCTCCACTAGCTCCCCGAGCTATCACTATCAATGCAACACTTAGTCTGACTGACCCCCGAAAGACAACCAAGTCAACTCTGGTCAAATTCAAAGTCCTGGTCAAAGTCAGCCTCCCAGGTCAACCCTACTCGCCGAGTCAACCTACTGACTCGCCGAGTTCATAAGTTCAGAGTCCTTCCAATCGCGACTCAACTCGCCGAGTCTACCGATTTCCGAGACCTGACCTGTCTAACTCACCGAGTCTCCACTCGACTCACTGATTCGAATCTCAACTTGAAGGGTTTGGGGTTTTGCGACCTGACTCGCCGAGTCCAAGACAACCTTCATCAGACTCGTCGAGTTGTTCTTTAAACTCGTCGAGTTCCTGCCCAACTTCATCCGACTCGATGAGTTGTTCATCCCAGTCGTCGAGTTCCTCCTCATCTTCATGCTACTCGCCGAGTCCACTCAAAGGACTCACCGAGTCCATTCAGATCTTCATACATGCAGAGGACTTTTGAGTCATGCATGGACCCCAAACTATAGATCTACCCTTCCCAAGCCTATTCCTCACGTAAAGTTGCAAACTTTACGTGTAGAGAAGGAGATCTAGGCAAAACACACCATAAACTAGGGTTTAAGACAAAGAGGCTCCATAATCAACTCATGGACAGATACTTTATGCTTCTCAGGACCAAAATATGCTTAGATCTGAAGTAGCAACTCCAGATCCGGCTTCTAACTCAAATGGATGACTAACCGTGGCTTAAAAAGCCCCAAATCTCACAACCATAGAAGATCTAAAGGAAAGAAACGACTCAATACCTTCAATAACTCCGAAAGGTTCCACAAGCTCCAGATCTAAGGCCAAACCTTGAAGCTTCAATGATTCCCCTCCTTCTTCTTCCTTCAAATTACCCAAAAATGACTTGGAAGCTTGAATGCACAACAATGGAGGCTTAGGATTCGTATTCTGGGTGAGAGAGGCAGTAAAGGGACCATAGGGGAGAGAAAGAGATGTTTAAATAGGCTCCAAGTCCTGAATTTAGGGTTTTCCTCGTACAGACCAGACTCGCCGAGTCCCCTTGGCCGACTCGTCAAGTCGGTGTAACATCCCAAAAATACGAGCCAAAAATTTCATTTTTAAAACATGTACTTAGCAAAACATTAGGAATAAAACGTTCAACGATCATATCATTTCACAAAAGATGGTGCATGTCTGGAAAACATTTTTATAAAACATAAAATGTCAGAGTACAAATCCCCAGGAAGATCTCATGATGCGGAATACAAGCATGTGTGTGATGTACCGCTACCGCGCCAGCTCCTTCCCCTTCGAAGAAGAGGTACCTGAAACCAAAACTGAAAACTGTAAGCTCGAAGCTTAGTGAGTTTCCCCAACATACCACATACCATACAATCACATACGTATATATATTGTCAGGCATATCTGGGTGCCCGACCTACCCCTTCGGTCCTCTCGACCGGATACTGTCTAGTACATCTGGGAGATGTCCTCCCCTTCGGTCCTCTCGACCGGATACTGACCAGTATATCTGGGAGCTTGCCTCCCCTTCGGTCCTCTCGACCGGATACTGACTAGCATATCTGGGTGCTGGTCTCCCCTTCGGTCCTCTCGACCTATAAAGGGCAATCCAACATGCCCGAAGACTCAGTAAACCTCTTGCTAAGCGCAATGGAAACAAATGATCGGGTGGCACCCGAGTCAAACAACACCTGAACAGGAATACCGTTCACATGGAACGATCCTAATGCATATACACAGACCACATATCAATATCATAACATCACAAAAATAAATTAGAGGAAAAGAATCATACCCGTCACCACATCGGGTGTGGCGCGTGCCTCCTCTGCCGTCAGCTGAAACGCCCGGCTCCTCACCACTGGAGCCTCTGCCTTGCCCTGCCGACCATCTGTAATCCGCAGGGTAGCTGGAGTCGGCGCCTTAACCGGCGCTGATGCTGTTAACTGGGGGCAATTGGCCTTCTTGTGACCCCTCTGGTTGCAGTGAAAACACAGCAACTCCGATGTCTAAATCACAGGTGCAGGGGCGGTACAATCCCTAATGAAGTGCCCTAACTTGCCGCACTTGTAGCAGCCTGACGATCCCAACTTGCACTCTCCCTCGTGCGTCTTTCCGCATTTCCTGCAGTGGCCCCGCCCCTGTTGGCCTTTCGGCCCCTCATCTGATCCCTTGGGCTTCTTCCCCGAAGCCCCCATAACATGCCCATCCTCCGCCTTCCTCTTCCGGATGTGCTCCAGATCTACCCTCTCCCTTGCCCTGACAATCATAGAGTCCAGGGTAGGGCAAGCTGAAAAACTGACATGCTCCCGAATATCAGCTCGTAGCATATCATGATAGCGGGTCCTCCTCATATCCTCGTCACCCGCGTACTGGGGCACCAGCAACGCCCTCTCCCGGAACTTGGCGGTGATCTCCGCCACAGTCTCCGTCGTCTGTCTCATATCTAGGAACTCCCTGGCCAGCTGCTGAAGCTCGACAGCCGGCGCAAACTCTGCCCTGAACTTGGTCACGAAGTCCGACCAAGTCATAGCCTCGACAGCCGAGGCTCCCAACGAGTCACCAACGGACTCCCACCAATCCCTAGCTCGATCTCTCAAACATCCTGCTGCATATCTCACTTTCGACCCCTCAGGGCAGAAGCTAGTCAACTGTCCAGACTCAATGTCTGTAATCCATCGTCTGGCAGCTATGGGGTCCTTCGCCCCGTGAAAATCCGGCGCACCACTGCCCCGAAAGTCCTTGAAGGACAGTGTGCGAGATCCTCACTGGCCAGATGCCATGTCGCTCCTGAATGCCCTAAGGCGATCCTCCATCATCTCTAATATCCCTTCCTTGATCAACCCGAAAATAATGGGGGTCGACTCAAGGATGCCTCTGGTGATCTCAGACGCGATGAACTCGCGTAGCCCCTCATCTACTGGCTCGGAACCTGATCCCGAACCCGATCCCTCTCCTGTACTGCCAACTGTTGGCCTCAAGCGTAGTACCACCATTCTGAAATACAAAAGAAATAACAATTGTTAGCGATATTGATACCTCTGGAGGGATCACACCTACTACAAGTTCCCTGGTCTTATCTTAGCCTTCCTCGGTTCGGGTACGGATCCTCTGATTTCAGTAGTACGGGCCCATACTACCTTCCACATCTATCCGTACCTTCTCCAAGGACTGCCTTGACTCCACCAGATCCCTTTCACTACCGCTGATCTCTGCTACTCTTATCCTAGGCTTACCCTAGGAAACCTCTGACTCCGCCCAACCCAGTCCTCAGCTGCTGAAGGTCTCTTTGTGATGCCAATTAGCTATTACCTGAATACAATCACATGCAACGAGGCTCGGATAATCCTTCGAGTAAGGGACTCATCCCTACAACGGTTAGGACTCAAACAAGAGCTACGCAATAGGGTCAAATCCAACACTCTGAGATTATTCAACCCTTATCACATGTGACTTTAACGTATTCACCTAACAGCTAACTCCCATCACTCAAAGCCCACATAGCTCAAAGCAAACAGCATTTTGACAAAAGGAAACAATCTCAAGCAACTCTATCCTCGTAGAGAAAAACTGAACTATCATACAATGCTAAACTCGTACTATCAGGCATAACCTAAACAGGCTATCCTACTGCTGTCTACTCAATTCTAGCATGCAACTTTTCATACACTTAAGCACATAAAGCAGGCACATAAGGCATCACTCCTAGATCCTTAGTCCTATTCTAGCATGTTGTTCTACTGAAACTGATAAGCATAACATAAGCTTGTATGGGTACTTTAGGGAATACTTACTTGAGCTTGGCCGGTCGCGCACATCACACACTTTGTTCTTTCTTAAAACCCTTTACTTAGCCTTTTAGAAAACATTTTCTTTTTCCAAAATATTTTAATCCCTCGATTTCAGTTCAAACACCCCCGAAGGTGTGTCTGAATCCCTCAAACCAGGGCTCTGATACCAACTTGTAACATCCCAAAAATACGAGCCAAAAATTTCATTTTTAAAACATGTACTTAGCAAAACATTAGGAATAAAATGTTCAACGATCATATCAATTCACAAAAGATAGTGCATGTCTGGAAAACATTTTTATAAAACATAAAAGTGTCAGAGTACAAATCCCTAGGAAGATCTCATGATGCGGAATACAAGCATGTGTGTGATGTACCGTTGCCGCGCCAACTCCTTCCCCTTCGAAGAAGAGGTACCTGAAACCAAAACTGAAAACTATAAGCACGAAGCTTAGTGAGTTCCCCCAACATACCACATACCATACAATTACATACGTACATATATTGTCAGGCTTATCTGGGTGCTCGACCTACCCCTTCGGTCCTCTCGACCGGATACAGTCTAGTACATCTGGGAGTTGTCCTCCCCTTCGGTCCTCTCGACCGGACACTGACCAGTATATCTGGGAGCTTGCCTCCCCTTCGGTCCTCTCGACCGGATATTGACTAGCATATCTGGGTGCTGGTCTCCCCTTCGGTCCTCTCGACCGGAATCTGGGGACTACTTCACCCCCTACTACTACCACATAACACATATCACATAATCTATCTAGCATGGCTGGGCACGACCGCCCCTTTGGCCCTATCGACCGATAATCTGGGAACTATCTCCCCCTACTGTCACTAGCACATAGCAGCATATCATACTAGCACATAAACATATCACAGGTAGTAGTAATCTTAGATAAATATCACAGAGACAATCATCTATCATATAACTCCTACTGGTGGGCCGGCATTGTGGTCGTAGACCCACCGCTACTGGAAGGTAACTCACCTCAAAGTAGCCGCTGATCTGCGTGGGAGCTGACTGTCTTCTGCTGCTGCTGCTCCGAAAATCCTCCGGCTATAATTCCCACAAAACCCTTAGTCAAATACTGCTAACCGACCTCGGGGTAAAATGACCATTTACCCCCAACCAAACCAAGAGTCAAAGTCAAAGTCACTGCCGGTTGACCCGACTCGCCGAGTTGGCTTGCCAACTCGCCGAGTCCCTATCCCTTTGTCTGACCATAAACCCGTCTCTACTCGTCGAGTTAGGCATTGACTCGACGAGTTTTCCTTCTAAACCAAAGGCCAATAGTCCTTCATCCTACTCGCCCAGTTGTATGAACAACTCGTCGAGTTCATCTTCATCCGAAGAACACTCTATGCTGAGACTCGTCGAGCTGTATGAAAAACTCGTCGATTCTGTTCTTGAGGCAAGAAGATTGCCTTGAACTCGCCGAGTCATGGCATTGACTCGCCGAGTTACTTCATGAGTGAGTCTGGCTTCTGACCCATCGAGTCACACCCAATGACTCACTACTCCAACCCGCAAATACGAAAAGGGGCAAAACTCGAGGACTCGCGACTCGACTCGCTGAGTCAGATGAACGACTCGCCGAGTCGGCCACATGCAAATACTATATACGCGATTCTGCTTGAATCCAGCTCATGGCATTCATAGATCTGGGTTTCTAGGGCCTGATTAACACGTAAAGTTTCCAAGTTTATGTGTAAATAAACACCCATGAGGGTTTTAGGGCTCAAAATGCACCAAAAGAGTAGATCTAGGGCTTTCATGCAATATGGCTCCATAAAGGCGGTAGATCCAAGCTCCTGGAGCTCAATCATGCCTAGATCTAGAGGCTAAACAACTTATTATCAACCCTAATACACAACTAAGCTTGGGAAAGGCTCAAGAAGCACTTTCATGGAGCTACAAGAGACAATAAGCATGAAAACAGAGGGAAACTGAGTTATACCTCAAGGAAATCACTGAGATAACACAAGAATGCCTGGCCTCCTTCTTCTCTTCTTGATCTACTCTCCTTCCCTCTCCAAATCTTCAAGAAAACACACCAAAATGCTTCGAACTCACAAGGAACAAGGCTTGAACGAAGTATAGAGCTCTGAGGGTGAAGGGAGCGAGCTTGGGGGTGGATAAGAGGGTTTAAATAGGGTGCAAACCCTTGAAATTTAGGGTTTCATCAGACAGCGGGGACTCGCCGAGTCCAGAATATGGACTCGCCGAGTCGCCAACTTAAACGTGCCCCCAAACCCGTCTCTACTCGGCGAATCGGGCCTACAACTCGCCGAGTCCAAGGCCAAGAATGAAAAATACATAGATAGATTTTACGTACCAGGAACCAGGTGCTACAGTCGGTCACTTACTCCTCGACCCGGATCCCACTCGGACTCGTCGAGTTCCTCCCTTAAAATTAGGGTTTCTTTCCTTTCTTGGCCTTCCAGACTTTGGGTGTTACATTTATCCATTAGGATGGTCCAAACAACCAAGATCTAGTCTTTAAGTCTCAAATTGACCAAAAATGCATATTTCTCAACTTAATCCAATGAGTCCACGTCTCCAACCTTCATATCTTAATCAATATGATGTTTAGATGGATAAAGTTTCCAACTTTATCCATAACAAGGTGACAAACTTTCAAGATCTAAACTTTATGCACTAAAGTGACCAAAAAGTGACAAATATGAAAATAAACAAGATCTACGACACTAATGAGCAAGTTTGAAGCTTTTTACTCACAAAGGTCTAGAAATAATGTAATCTTGCTAGATCTATGTTTGAATCCTTCTTTAATATACTTTGCCACCACCTTGTTCTTCAAGATCCCACCTTCTAATGGATAATTAAGCTCATAAATGATGCCAAGGCTCAAAATAAGTGAGAGGTGGCTAGGGTTTCGAGTTAGAGGCTCAAGAGAGTGGAGGCTCATGATTGGAAGGACCCCCATGGGGCTAGAGACCTTAAATAGAGCTCAAAACTATGAAATTAGGTTTTTAACCTAGATGGTGGTACGCCCAGCGTACCAAAAGTTACGCCTAACATAACACCCTAAAAATGTGTCCCTTCAGCCTAGTACTCCCAGCGTACTACCCAGTGTACGCCCATCGTACTACCAACCTTCCTTTTCCAGCTTAAATTCAAACAGCCATAACTTCTTCGTTTCCGGTGTTCTTTATATGTGTAGAAAGGCATTGAAGAGCCCTACAATTCTATCTAATTACTTTTAACCCACATGGTAAACTAAAACTCTTAATTCATGAAAAAGTTTGAAACATCGTTTTTCCCATTTTACCAATGGGGTCTAAACTCAATTCATTGAAGCTCAAGGCCTTCACTTGATCCATTTATTGTCCAACATCCTGAAATAAGAACTCCTCAAAGTAGGATGCTATATTTTTTTTCTGTGAGCCGTATCCTATCATCTTTTAAACTTTATTTTGTATATAAAAAAGTCTTTCATTTTTATCAATTGTTAATATATATATATATATATATATATATATATATATATATATATATATATATATATATATAATATTCATTTATTATTAGTTTTATAAAGTAAATAAGATAGGCCACTTGGGCTCGAGGGAGTGGCATCGCCGCCCCTCTCGCCAAAAGGATCGCTATGAGATGCTACACCATCCCCACCATCTCCCTAAGGCTGGAGGGAGTGGCTCATTGGCCAAGCTCGTCTCCAGCTCGCTAAGGGCGCCAAGTCTACTGCAAGAAACGTATCGGGTGAGGCTCGTTGCCTAGTTAGCGAGAGGAAAGAGAAAGAGGTGAAGAGAATAAAGGCTTCTGATTGGTGATTTTTCTTTATTTTTTCTTTTGTTATTTTAAATGAGGCCTTTTGATTGGTTTTTTCAATTGGCTTTTTTTTCTAAAATCTAAGTGTAATTTTTTATGATAAAAGGTTAGATGGAAGGTAAAAATATGATGTGGCAATGTGTTTAGCATGCTACCACTCCCTATAGCCTAAGGGACGCGCCATCAACAGCTCGTTAAGGAGCTAACAACATGAGAGAAAATGAAGAGTTGAAATCAGATTGGCTCATTCCTTTTCCTTTTTTTTTTATAAAATAAACCTTATGTAACAGCCCGGATTTTCAGGTATCTTTTATGTTTATGTTTTTGGTGTTTTGAGAGGGGACTCGGCAAGTTGGAGCTCAGACTCGCCGAGTAGGATCGCGGTTCTGGACGCGGGTTCGCGCCTGGACTCGGCGAGTCCAGGGTATGGACTCGGCGAGTCTGCGTTGTTTAATGAAACCCTAATTTCTCGGGTTTGAGACCTATTTAAAGGGCCTTATGGCCGTCATTTGTGCTCACCAGTCCCTTGAGTGAAACCCTAATCGAGTGTGAGCGTTTTGAGCATAGAAGGAGGCCATTATTGATCTTGGAAGTGTCATCTTGCAAGGAAAAGGGAGGATCAGCTAAGGAAAGGCAAGAGGAGCCACTTTCTTAGAGTTTGGGGTCCAGAGCATCGCATTTGAGGTATATTCTTTGAGCTATTTCTGCTATGTCGAGATTTATGTTGATTTAGGGCTTATTGAGCCCTTTTATGATAAGATCTAGTGCTTCCTTGGTCCCTTGAGTGAGTTAAGTTGTAGATCTGGACCTTTGGAGGTCCAGAGTGTCCCTTTGCCCAAGCTTTTTGTGAATCAATGGAGGTTTTGGATTGGAATCCTTATGCCTTAGGTCAAAATGCCATTTATGAGCCATGGGGTATGTTATGAACACCAAGATAAGGACTTTACGTGTTGAACCAGTCTAGGAAGGCCAGATCTATGAATTGTTGGAACGGATCTGATCTTAGAATCAAGTTTGAGTGATTGCATGGCATGGACTCGCCGAGTCTGATGAGCAGACTCGGCAAGTAGCTTGAAGATTGCCCTCAGATCGCCCAGTGAGTGGTCCAGTCGAGTCATAGGTTGACTCAGTGAGTCAGGACGAGTAGAGAGGGTGGTCAGGTGAACTGAGTCGAGCTGGGACTCGCCGAGTTGCTCTTGAGACTCGGCGAGTTGAGTCGGGGTGGCCCCGCGATTCTTCCAGGTGGAACTCGTCGAGTCAGGGGGAGTACTCGACGTGTCAAAAAGGGAATTCCGGAGAGGTTGGTGAAAACGTCTAGACTCGCCGAGTCGCTATAGTGCACTCGCCGAGTCCGGTCAAAGTTGACCGTTGACCGTTGACCAGTGTTGACTTCTTAGGGGTAGTCAACCTTAGTGTAAAGAGTGTTAATTAGAGACATATGATGTTATAGGAGGATTATAGCTCGGAGGATCGAGCACGAGGGATTCCAGGATTGTGAGTCATCGAGATACGCGAGGTGAGTCTTCTCACTATACTTTACCTTGAGTAGGTAATCAGAGTTATGTGTCAGAGTATGTGTATGTTATGTGTATGCTATGTGTTGTACTGCATGATGTCTATGTGATTTATGTTGTGTATGTTTATAGAGTTGGAACCGGAAGGTTCCCAGAGTTAGAACCTGAGGGTTCACAGAGCTTGGGTGCACGGACCCACAGAGTTATAGCCTCGAGTGGCTAATATATATATGTGTGTTTATGTGGTATTTTGGGGAACTCACTAAGCTTTGTGCTTACAGTGTTAGTGTTGTTGTTTCAGGTACTAGCGATGACCGTGGGAAGGCGCCGGCTTGATCTGTACACACGCATGGGATTTTTGATATACATTGATCTTGGGATTTTGTATAATGTGAATTGAGATTTAAACTTGATGTTTTTATGGAAAGTTAATGAGATATGTTTTTATAAAATGTGAAAAATTATTTTGAAATTTACGGTGTTACACCTTATAAAAATAAAACACCATCACTCCCTACATTTTTTTCAACTTTGATGCTAGTATTCCCTCTAGCCTATGTGGCTTCAAAAAATATGATATGACATGAAAAAATATAATGTTGAAAGATGTTAAACATGTCACCACTCTCGTCAACCTTATCCTTTTTCTTCCTTTTGAAATCTCTTTTATTTTATGACACACTAAAAATCCTTAATCTACTGTTACTTGTACCACTCAATTTTGACGGCTCTTTCATCTTCTTCTTCTTCAATAAGCTTTCTTTGTCCCTACTTTCAAACTCTAATGATATGGGCTTCAAATCGTAACCTATACAATCCTCTCATGTTTCTTATCTGGTGACCTGGGTTCCAAATCATACTCTAGAAAAAAGATTAGAGATCAAACATCCAAGTTAAAAAAGAAATTAAAAACAAAAGCACAAATTACCACAAATCATTGGGCCATTCCTTTAATTTAGTTCAAGAAAAAAAATGTTCATCATATTAATTTGATAAAAAATAGATAAATAAATAAAAAGTTATATGATGATTCTTTCTTTCACACGAACTGTTTATTATATATAGACGATCAATATCAAATTATTAATTATAAACGATTGCTTGTTTGAAACAATAAAAAGGAAACAAAAAATGAGTCGTAATTTAAAAATTAAAATTGAAAAATCAGACACCGATACCAATTTTGAATTTAGACAACGTGAACAAATCAAGAAGTTGGGATTTTGCTTTAAGAGTACACAAACCGTGCAAGAGGACTAGAGGAGATGCATGTCTATTGTCTAATGCGGTATCGTTGGAGCCATCGTTCAGTGGTGGTTAGTAAACTTAAACTTAAATTTTTATGGACTGTGGAAGGTGGATTTTATGTGTCGTAGGTTGCAAAGAAAGAAAATGAAATAAAGAATATGTGTAGGCTAGATGACACCAAGTAAAAAAAAAATAATAAAAAAATGAATATAATCCTTTTAATGATTAGATTAATATAATTAATCATCTTCTATTCTTCTTTGTATTGTCGATTGTAACAACCATGTATAATTTTCATATCCATTTTAGTTATATCTTCCATACTAATAAATGAAAACATTTTTGCCACATGTCATATTTTCATGTATTTTGACACATTTTATGGTTAATTCTTAGAAATTAATTTTCACTTGTTATTTTGTGGTAATTTTTTATTTTCTTAATTAACTATTCTAAGTTTTAAGTTATATAAAGTAATTAATATGTCATTAATTTGTTTCCTTATATTTTTAAATTTTAATATGTTTGGTTCAATATATATAATTCAAAATTGATATTTTTTTTTAAGTTCATTGTTATTTTAAACAAAATAGTCTACATGTAAAAAATAATCAAACTTTGCTGTTTTTCATTGATAAACTAAAAGAAATGGTTATGTGGCTAAAATATAATTATTTTTATGTAGTTCATTAATATAAATTGAATTATTTATTTATTCATTATTTTGTTTGTATATATTTTGAAATTTCACTTTAAAAAATATTTAATTTTTACACTTTGATATTTAACGTTTTTTTTAAATACTTAAATATTCATATTTTTATATATAATTATTTTTTTAATCAACTCATGTAGGACACAAATCTCACACCTAGTTTCATCATTAAATTAACACCAAATTATCCTTGTTAAGTCCCAACAAATTAACACTAAACACATTAGAATTTGGATCTAGTTCATCTAATGTTCCACAGGCACCAAATGCTAAGTTATATCAGTACTTGCTCAAATGTTGTCATATTTTTATATTTCGAGAAATTAAAAATCCTCCTACATATCATTTCTACCCACATTAAATTGTGACAAGTGGACTAAAATATTATCAATTTTATTAAATATGTCGTTAAATGTAACACATGTCAAACATTTGATATAGTAGGAAGATAAGTATGAATAAAATGTTGGGAGGATTTCTCGTTTTAGAATTCGGGTCAAGTAAAAAATAAGTTGGAAGCATGATGCAGGCCTAGGCAGAGAAATGAAAGGGGAGAGTGAAAACGAAGGAGTTCCACAAAGATTAAAGGAGAAGCCAGTGTCTTGGCATTTGGTTACTACAACAAACTGGTACCATTCTCATTTCTCAATAACAATACAACTCCCTCAACCACAAACAATTCATTCTATACCCCTCTCCTCAGATACGACTCAACAACAACAACAACAAAATCATCAACAAAAACCCAAAAATGAAAAACAAAAAAGCCGGTGATAAAAAAAAATAATAAACCAAACTACAACTACAACTACACTTACCAAAATTTCATAAAAGGTTTTCCCGACTTGAGTTTCTAAGCAGAAGAAATTGAGATAATTGGGCGGCATGTGATGAACAGTCATCCACAGCAGCAAAAATTTGGAAAAGAATTGGGCACCTATTTCTATCATCTCCCCAACAAAACTGCAAAAATCCATATCACAGCACCAATGCAACTTTCTCATGGGAATGAGATACCACAGAAGATGAATGAGCAATTAAGGGCTCATAGTGATCACCACCAGCTCCACACCAACCTGTCATGAGTAATTCAAACTTTCTTTCAACATCCATTGGCATTGCTGCTGCATTTTTACATCATAATGTTTTCTTACCTGTTCCTTTCATGAAGAGAAAAAAGGGAGGTCCGCATATTTCACTTCTAGGACGATGTGGCAGGAAAAACACACAATTATCTTCATCAACCATGGCGTCTGATCCATGTGCTTGCACCTGTTGTAATTGTAATTGTAATTTTGTATTATTATCCAAAATCAAATGCCCATAAAATGAGTTTCAAAGCAAACCGCACCACATAAATTTCTCTTTTGAATTCAGTAGCAAGAGATTCAATTGCTATATCATCACCAAAAGCTGCAGCGTGTCCTTCTCTGTTCTCATCTACACTTAATAAACCTTCCTCTGTGTATTGCAAAGTGATGATGTCATACTCATCATCTGGAGATCCAGATATCGACATATACTTGGCCCAGTTTTCACCATTCTCTACACCAATGCATCTATCTTTATAAATAGATTCCGCACCCAATTCCCTACGTAGTACAAACACAATCAATTTTCAGAAAACATTATTATGGTCAGCTCGATAGATCTACGATTTCTGGGTTTGGAAGATGAAAATGACCCTCCTTCTCAAAGATACGATTCTTTCCGTATAATTGTATCAATCAATTTTATCAATCTTTGTAATTCGAAATGATTCCGGATATTGAGCGATCTAGGACTAATTGATGAATCACATGTACTTATTACAAGAAATAAAAAAGTTTTTTATACCTCTGCATACCGAGATTAACGAGCTCCTCGATAGCTGAATCTAGAGATTCACGATCTGTCTTCTTCGCAAGAAATTTCACCTCTTGAACCACGTGTATACCCCAACCAGATCTTAGATCTGGCACATACATATGCTTAATCGCCGCGTCTATGTTTTCTCTCTGCACCCCACTCTCAGATCCAAGATCTTCCAAGAACCTTCTCACCGTCCGCCTCCGTAGATCTTTGGCGTTGATCTCCGTCAGCCCCATCGCCTTTTGCGATGCAGTAAACAAACAATTTCCATCCGCCTCGACATCTCCGCCGTGACTCAGCCTGAAAACCACCGCCGCTGGCGAAGTAGAATCGTCTTCTTGACATTGATTAAGGATTTTATTCCCTGGATGTTTCCAAAGGACTCCCTTGGCGTGAAGCCTCTGTAGGTGCCTTTTCTGCTGGTCTTCTAACCCCGACACGTCATCCCAGGTCGTGGTGGTGGCGCCGAGCATCTCCTCTGATAAATCGACGGCGGCGATGGTATCGATGGATGGTGGAGCTGCAGTTGGATCTTTCCATGGGATTACCGGAGAAGAAGTGGTTGAATCACATATGAGCTTCCCCATTTTTATCAAAACGAGATGAATTTAATCAAAAGATCAAGGAAATCTTTCGGTTTCAAGAATTGTAACTTTCCCTAATTTTTCTTGAATGGAGGAGTTGCAGAGAAACAAGAGGGATGGGAGGTGAGAGAGAGATTAGGGTTAACGGATAGATCGACGACGCGGGAGGAATTGGACACGTGGCTTTATCTCGTCATTTAATCGTTCGAGGATGTACGCTAACATAAGCCGGGTAGACAAGTGGACATATTTTTCGAGTCTGGTTATGTGGCGGACACGTGGAGAATTTTAAGTGGTTGATTGAAATGTAAAATGTTGATTGTTGAGGTGGTAGGTATGTTTTGGCAGTGGCGGGAGGATGCGTTTTGTTTTTCTGGAATATTCGTTGCACCGTTGGTGCTGTGGTCGCATTGACCTATTTCAAGTTTCAACACTTAGAGATAGACAATAATAATCATAATAATAATTTGTTTTATTTATCCATCCTGCTGTGTATATATAGGTGATAATATTAATTAATTCTATTAAATATGAAAAGTGTAATCCGATTATGTAAGAAATTATAAAAATAAATTTTTGATTTATAAATGATCTTTATGGTTTTTCAGAATATTAAATTATTTTTAATTTTTTTCAGTCATATCAAACATCGAGCGTATCTGTTGTTTCAATTTCTATCTTGGTTAGTCTATGACCCATATAAAATGACTTATTTACTCTTATTATTTTTATTTTTATTTAGTTGTAATTTAGTTAATTAAAAAAAAACACATCCACCCCCACCCCCACTACCTATTTCTTTACGAGTTACATCTTCAATCTTCTCTTTGTCTCTTATTTTCTCTTCCTCTCATTGTCTTTTTTGGCGACCCCGACTAATCATCGCCACATTTCACCAGTAAGTCGAATTTTGTTTGCGTTTGAATAACCCGTCAATCATTGTCAGTGACTTACCTCCAAATATCAAAGCAGCACATCACAAACGGCTCAAGCGGAAATAGCTTTGCTCCAAAACCCTGATTTTACCTTTCAAAGTCAAGTTGGGAAGAATATGATGAAATGGAGAAATGATTGTAGTTAGAGGTTGGTGAGCGAAGGCAGTGGACGTCCGACAATGACGATCGGTTGTGTGACAGTGTCAGCTCAATCGTCGGAGTTGTAAGGATGGACGGGGACGGGGAAGAACTATGTGTGATAAAAAAAAAATGGATCTTGATATTGTCATATTTAATCATATATTATGGGTAATTACCTTAATAAATTAATCATAAATGTTATATTTTAAAGATAAATGATACTTAATGTAACAACCCATACTTTTCATAAACATTTAATATTTAATTACTAGGAAAAATATAAGAGTTTACATAAGCGATACTAAAAACCAGAGTTTCAAAAAAAAACTTTTAAAAGTATTCACAACGAAAACATCACGGGTGTTACCAAATTCATATCACAACCATAACTAAGCAAACAATGATACATATGAATAAAAGTCTAATCCATAGTCCTTGACGCTTCTAAGTTCTCAATCTCTAATGTTTGCTACCAGAACCTGTTAAGCATGTGGAAACAATATTTGTTAGACTATAAATCGGGTGTGTTATAACGCAACATAATTCAACATAAACATATTGGATTAGGTGTCTATGCTCATAACTATAAATGGTATGTACTTGACCCGATACAAGCATGGTTCATTTGGGTTGTAACACTCTAGAACAATTTGATAGGATTGATATTTGAAGAAAAGGTTAATGTGCTTTATTAATATGTTATAAGTGTAATATATTAATTGAGAAATCATATTATTTAATTAGTATTAATCAAGAATTAATTTGAAATTAATTTAGTGATCAAAAGATACTAATTAAATTAACGGGGACTGGTTGTGTAAATCAGCGATATATATAGTTTGGGCTAATGATCCATATGTATTAGTAATAGACTAAGTTCATGTAAGACTCCATGAAAAGTTAGTCCAAGGGGCTTATCATATGGATTATTGGATTAAGGCCCAAGAAAGTGGATTAGGGTTTAACTCTTGGATTCTACACTATATAAATGTAATCCCTAAGCCAAAAATCGTGCACTAGTTGTAACGACCCAAATTTTACAAAGAAATTTTTCATTTTAATTAATAAAACACATTTGCATAAACCATGAAATCCCAACATAATTGTTTTCAAATCAACATTCATTACAACTTTATTTAAATCATCAAAGCGTCCCCAAAACATATCAGTGAAAGAGAGATAGAGTGCACGTCGCACCATCACGCCTTGTCCTTGCCCTTGGGCTCAGATGTACCTAAAACAAATCAACAACCTATAAGCGAAATGCTTTGTGAGTTCCTCAAAGCATAGCACACACAAAACACATACACATATCCTCTTAGCTAATTAATGCTACCCACATATCACATAAGCCATGAATTCAACAGATAAGGATGTCATGGGCTCGTCCCCAGGGTCTTACTCCAGGATGTCATTGGCTCCCCACATGGTCTTACACCTAAGTGTCATGGGCTCTCTCATGGTATTTAGTAGGAAAGCCATGGGCTCTCTCATGGTCTTACATCCAAGTGTCGTGGGCTCTCATATGGTCTTCCATACAAACATACCACACATACTGCTAACATACTTCCTAGCTCATACCAACTATCATGCAAAATAATACAATTTCAGCTAGGACCCTACATATCAAAAAATAGGCTGGCCTTGGTGCCTTAGACTCATTGGTATGGTGAGGAGACTCACCTTTGTCTGCTGAATACAAGAGCTGCTCTCCTAACAGTCCGCAACATCCTGTGCTGAATAATAATATTAATCAATATTAGGACCTTAATTAATCAAAGGAAACCCAAACTCCAAACCCTTCCATGAGGCCCGGATATCCTTCCCTTGTTAATGGGCCCAAAGTCCATGTCCAAAATCATTAATGGGCCTCTTGGCCCAATAAGGCCCAATCAATATGTCCATGGCCCATAACAGATGAAATGACTCATTTTAAAATAATAGAAATAGTCTAGGTTAACCTTTGTAACTCATTTTAAAATAATAGAAATGTATTATTTGAGTATTATGTGTTTTATGCTTAATTGTATGGCTTAAATAAATTAAGAATAAAAGTAAGTGTAATAATAAAATATTAGATAAGCATGATATCTATACATGAAGTTTTAGTGGTCGTTACGAGGATTCCGATATATAAAGAATGCCGAAATCCGAGTTATAACGAAAAAGTTATGACCTGTCGAGGTTTCGCGACAGAACCGGTACGACATTCTGTGACGTAATTAGTGAATTTATGATAAAGCGATATCTAGCCTTAGTGATCTAAACGAAAGTCGTAGAATACGTTAAACCGAGAGAGTGCATAAGACGAATGTCTAAGGCCTCGTTTGATACCCGTCTGACTCGGTCTGGTCAGCAATTTGGGCTGACTCAGTCAGACGAACGCCCCAAAAAATGTACTTCCGGTAGCCAGAAATCACACTTGGAGAACTTTGCATAATGCTTCTCCGCCCTCAGGGTCTCTAATACGTCCCTCAAATGCTGCTCGTGGTGCTCCCTGGTCTTAGAATATACCAGGATATCATCAATAAAAATGATCACCGATCGATCCAGCATCGGTCTACACACCTGATTCATAAGATCCATCAACATTGGTGGGGCATTGGTGAACCCAAACGGCATCACCAAGAACTCATAATACCCATAACGAGTCTTGAAAGCCGTCTTTGGTATATCCTCATCCCGAATCCTCATCTGATGGTATCCCGACCGAAGATCAATCTTGGAAAACCAAGACGCACCCTACAGCTAATCGAACAAATCATCGATCATTGGCAACGGATAGCGGTTCTTCACCGTTAGTTTGTTCAACTCCTTATATGTAACGCTCGTAGATCAGGGCTAGTCAATTTAGAGACGATAAGAGTCAAAAATGACTTTTTGATAGAAGATTATTTAGAATGAATAATCTTAACTAAGTTGTAGTATATGTTACAAGGATTCCGTACATATAAAGAACGCCCAAATCTGACTTCGTATGAGGAAGTTATGATTTTTCGAAGTTTTGACTTAGCAGTATGCAGCTCGAATACTCGATTTGAGACCGAGCGGTTTTTAGCCGAACCAATCTAAACGAGAATCGAAGATCTCGTTAATTGTAGCGAAACGATGAAAACATAGGCGAAAACGGACGTCAGATAAAGAAGTTATGATTTTATAACGGAGTTTTCCTGTCCCGGCCTACTAAAAATAAATAATAAAAATAAAGTCAAAATTAGCCGACGGAGTCTAAACGAAAGTTGTAGAGCGTAGTCTCACCTACGCGTGGATATAAAGAACGTCGAAAACGGAGTTCGTATGAAGAAGATATGAATTTCCGAAGTTTATTAAATATTTAATATTTAAATTTAATTCTAAATCTTGGTATTATCCGAAGAGGAGTCATCAGACTCATCCGAAGTACGCCCAGCGTACTGCTGTACGCCCCGCGTACCGCGAAGCATGACGCACCTCGCACTCAAGTGACTTCGGATACGTAAGAAATGACGATTTCGGACCAGTACGCCCCGCGTACTCCGAGGCTCCAGCCTCCTATAAATAGGATGCGAGGACAGCCGACTCAATTGCTCTTTTTCTCTCTTCTCTCTCCCGTTTTGCATCGATTTGCGTGCCAAAAGTACCCCGAAGCCCCGGTATCATTCCCGAGCCCCGAAGCAAATCCCGAGGTCCCGAAGATCCCGAGAAGTGCGATTCCCGAGCCGAAGCTCTGCCCGCGAGAAGCCGATTTTTGTGAAGATCTTTCAGATCTACCGAAGAATACTACTTTTACAAGTCGTAGTGCTGTCCGATCATCTTCTGATCAAGTGAGTGTGTGGTTACTTTCTTCTAACGCATAAATACGAAGTATTTTATACGAAATACGTGTTATGTGTATATTTTGTTGTTATATGTATGAATGTATATTCACTTTCTTCTACCGCATAGATATGAAGTATTTGCTATGAAGTACGTGCTTGTAACACCGTAAATTTTCAAACAAATTTTTCATTTCAAAATATAGAATTTTCATTCAAAACAAGGCATAAACATTTCAAGTGTCATGTCAAAACACAAATCATCTAAATCCCAATATCACAAAACATCCTTCAGTGTGTACAGATCACGTCGGCGCCTTCCCACGGTCCTCGCTAGTACCTGAAACACATACATAACAACTGTAAGCATAATGCTTAGTGAGTTCCCCAATATACAAGTTACGCACATACGCCTTTCCAGGCCTTGACCTTCCGGTCCATGTGTCTCAGGGGACTTCCGTCCCTGCTGGGTAAACCTTCCGGTCCTACCCACGCCGACCTTCCGGTCCACAACACAACGCCTTCCGGCCCATAACATAATCGCCTTCCGGCCCATAATATAATCGCCTTATGGCCCATAACATAATGCCTTCCGGCCCACATAACATACATAGCACGTATAACAAATAACTTACCACATGTAACACATCTATCACATATCATACCTGACCTTCCGGTCACACAGTCAAACCCTTCCGGGTACAGTATAGTGAGAAGACTCACCGCGTGAATATCGAAAGCTAGCAAATCCCAAAATCACCCGTGCTCGATCCGCCGAGCTACAATCTCCCTATAACATTATATATCTCTTATTAACACTTTTATCTTCTAAGTTTGACTATCCCTAAGAAGTCAAACATAGGTCAACTCTGGTCAACGGTCAACGGTCAACTTGACCGGACTCGGCGAGTGCTAGGGCGACTCGGCTAGTCTAGACGTCCTCACCAATTCTCTAAGATTCCCATTCTACTCGTCGAGTATCCTCTTTGACTCGATGAGTTCCTCCTGGAAGAATCGCGGGGCCACCCCGACTCAACTCGCCGAGTCTGAAGAACAACTCGACGAGTCCCACTTAATCTTCAAGTTACTCGCCGAGTCTGTTCATCGAACTCGGCGAGTCCATGCCATGCAACCGCTCAAACTGCTTCCTAAGGTCAGAACTGCTCCGACCATTCATAGGTCTGGCCTTCCTAGACTGATCCATCACGTAAGGTCCTCATTTCGGTGCTCATGATACACCCCAAGACTTATAATTTACATATTGACCTAAGGCATAAGGATTCCAATCCAAAACCTCCATTGATTCCCGAAATGCTCAGGCATGGGACGTTCTGGACCTCCAAAGGTCCCAATACAGGGTTCCAATCGTTTGGGGGACTAGGGTAACATTCAATCTAGTCACAAAAGGGTTCCATAAACCCTAAATCCACAAACACATCAACATAGCAGAGTATACTCGAATTCTTACCTGGATGATGTACTCTCTGTGTCCCCAATCCTCAGAACGTGACTCCCTTGTTGTTCCCTTAGCCAAGCCCTTCTCTTCCTTGCACAACAACTCCTCCAAAATCAACAATGGCCTTTAACCTTGCTCCAGATGCACACAATCGATTTAGGGTTCCTCTCAGAAGGCTAAAATGAACAATGACGGCCAATAAGTCCCTTTTATACGTCCCAACCTGAACGGTTAGGGTTTTCGCTAATCAGCGCAGACTCGCCGAGTCCATATCCGGACTCGTCGAGTCTAGTCGCGAACCCGCGACCAGGTCTGCGATCCTACTCGGCGAGTCTAGGCTCCAACTCGCCGAGTCCTCTCTTAAAACACCCCAAAAACATAATTATAACAATACCTGAAATTCCGGGTTGTTACAACTCTCCCCCACTAGGACTAGACTTCGCCCTTGAAGTCTCACTCTGAAAATAGCTCCGGATGCTGCTCCCGCATCTCACACTCCGGCTCCCAAGTCATTTCCGATCCCTTCCGGTGTTGCCACTGAACCAACACCAGAGGTACCTCCTTGTTCCTCAGAACCTTAATCTTCCGATCCCTGATGGCCACTGGTCTCTCGGCATAATTCATGCTCGCATCCACCTGAATATCCTCTAATGGAACCACTGCTGACTCATCGGCTATGCACTTCCTCAATTGCGACACATGAAAAGTGTCGTGGATCTGTCCCAACTCTGCTGGCAACTCCAAACGATAGGCTACCCGGCCTATCCTTGCAATCCCACGAAATGGCCCAATATACCGGGGCCCCAACTTGCCCCTCTTCCTGAATCGAATCACTCCTTTCCAAGGAGAGACCTTCAGGAGAACGAAGTCGCCGACTTGAAACTCAAGCTCGGATCGGCGCCTGTCTGCATAACTCTTCTGTCGGCTCTGGGCGGTCAATAACCTCTGTCTAACTTGTTGAATCTGCTCTGTCGTCTGAAGCACGATCTCTGTGCTGCCCATCACTCTCTGTCCCACCTCTCCCCAGCAAATGGGGGTCCGACACCTCCTACCATACAACAGCTCAAAAGGTGGCATACCAATGCTCGAATGATGGCTGTTGTTGTAGGAAAACTTTGCCAAGGGTAAATACGCATCCCAGCTACCCCCGAAGTCTAACACACACGCTCGAAGCATGTCCCCCAGCGTCTGAATCGTCCGCTCGCTCTGACCGTCTGTCTGGGGATGGTATGCGGTACTAAAATGCAATTTAGTACCCAGCTCTTCATGGAATTTCTTCCAGAACCTGGAAGTGAAGCGCACATCACGGTCTGAAATAATCGAGATCGGCACCCCATGCTGAGATACCACTTCTCTCACATATATCTCCGCCAACTTCTCCGCTGAAGAATTCTCACTGATGGCAAGGAAATGTGCACTCTTCGTCAACCTATCCACAATCACCCAAGTGGCATCGACTCCTCTGGCAGTCCTCGGCAATTTGGTGATGAAATCCATAGTGATCTGTTCCCACTTCCACTCGGGAACCTCCAATGGCTGCAACTTGCCATGCGGTCTCTGGTGCTCGGCCTTAACCCTACGGCAGGTCAAGCACCTCTCAACGAACCATGCGACGTCCCTCTTCATACAGGGCCACCAATACTCTTTCCTCAAATCCAAATACATCTTCGTAGCCCCGAGATGGATCGAGAATTTCGATCGATGAGCCTCTTCCATCAAAGTAATACACGTACCACCCACGAACGGTACCCAAATCCGACCCTGAAACGTCATAAGCCCTCGTCCATCCGTAACGAACTCTGAAACCAAACCAACGACCCGCTCTCTCTTCTGCATCTCTGGTCGCACAGCCTCGGCCTGTGCCCCACGAATAGCATCTAATACTGGAGCTATCACAGTCAATCTCAAACATACATCTCGCAGTGGAGTGCTCTCCGCCCTGCGACTCAATGCATCGGCTACCACATTAGCCTTGCCTGGGTGGTACAGGATCTCACAATCATAATCCTTGACCATATCCAACCACCTCCTCTAACACATATTTAGGTTGGGCTGATCCATCAAATACTTCAAGCTCTTATGGTCCGTGTATATCGTACATCGAACCCCATACAGGTAGTGACGCCAAATCTTGAGAGCGAACACTACTGCCCCCAACTCTAAATCATGCGTGGGATATCTCGCCTCATGAGGCTTCAGCTGTCTCGACGCATAAGCTATCACATGACCTTTCTGCATCAACACTGCACCCAGTCCCGAAATCGATGCGTCGCAATATACTACAAAATCTTCCATCCCTTCCGGGAGAGCTAATACCGGGGCTTCGCATAACCTCTGGCGAAGTGTCTCAAAGGAGGTCTGCTGCTCGGGCCCCCATGAGAATGCAACACCCTTCCGGGTCAATCTGGTGAGCGGCACTGTGATCTTGGAGAAATCCTTAATGAATCTCCGATAATACCCTGCCAACCCAAGGAAGCTCCTGATCTCAGAGGGTGACTTCGGCACCTCCCAACTCATCACCGCCTCAACCTTGGCCGGATCGACCAATATCCCTTCCTGATTAACAACATGTCCTAGAAATTGGACCTCCCGCAACCAGAAGTCACATTTGGAGAACTTTGCATAAAGCTTCTCCGACCTCAATACCTCAAGGACCTCCCTCAAATGCTCCTCATGCTGCTCTCTAGATCTCGAATACACTAGAATGTCGTCGATAAATACAATCACTGACCGATCCAACATCGGCCTGCATACCCTGTTCATGAGATCCATGAACACAGCCGGGGCATTGGTGAGCCCGAAAGGCATCACCACAAACTCATAATGCCCATATCGCGTCCTAAACGCTGTCTTCTGGACGTCCTCATCCCGCACTCTCACCTGATGGTACCCTGACCTCAGATTGATCTTGGAAAACCAAGATGCTCCCTGCAACTGATCGAATAAATCATCGATCCTCGGTAACGAGTAACGGTTCTTGACCGTCAACTTGTTCAACTCCCGGTAATCAATGCACATCCGGTGTGAACCATCCTTCTTCTTGACGAACAGAATAGGTGCTCCCCACGGCGAGCTGCTCGGCCGAATGAATCCCTTCCCCAGCAACTCCTGGAGCTGCGAGGACAACTCTTGCATCTCTGGGGGTGCAAGACGATAAGGCACCTTAGCAATAGGCGCGGCCCCCGGAACCAGATCGATACCAAACTCTACTTGCCTCACAGGAGGTACTCCCGGCAGCTCCTCGGGGAAAACATCTGGAAACTCACGCACCACTGGGACCTCCTCAACTGACCTCGGTCTCTCGGAAACCTCCTGCGTATCCATCACATACGCCACAAAACCCTTACAGCCCTGCTGTAGACACTGCCTCGCCCTAGCGGCCGAACAAAAAGCTGATCCCGAACGGGTACCCTCGCCGTACACCGAGAGGACTCCCCGACTATGGTCTCGTATAGTCACCAGCTGACGCTCACAGTCGATGACAGCGCCGAATCGGCTCAACCAGTCCATGCCCACGATGACACAGACGTCACCCATCGCAATAGGAATCAGGTCAATCGGGAACTCAACCCCGAAAATCTCTAGCACGCATCCCCGAAGAACCTCCGTGGCACAAATCACTCTCTCGTCAGCTATAGAAACTCTCAAAGGTCGACTCAACGACTCACGACTAACGCTGATATGCTGACTAAAGGCTAAAAATACAAAGGACCTACTCGCACCCGAGTCAAATAACACTAGGGCAGGCACAGAGTTCACAAGGAAAGTACCTACGCATATAATAACATAAGCATAACATCTCGACATTAAAATAAATACATGAATTACAGCATACCTGCCACAACATCGGGCGCAGCGCGGACCTCCTCCGCAGTCAGCTGGAAGGCTCTCCCCCGAGCCCTCGGGGCCTCGGCCTTCACCGGTCGAGTCGCAGTAGCTCTGGCAGCAGGTGCAGATCCCTGAAGAAGCTGAGGGCACTCGGCCTTCCGATGGCCTGTCTGGTTGCAATGAAAGCAAACCGTAAACCCCTTGGGGCACTCCCTAGCAATGTGCCCCTCCTTGCCACACTTGTAGCAAGCACCAGATCGACACGCCCCATCATGACCCTTGCCGCACTTTCCGCAAGTGCGGCCCTTCGAACCTCCTGTCCTCGAATCGGCGGACTTTATCCGCTTGGTTGCCGGCTGGGACTGAGCCGGTCAGCGGTCCACCCGCTGAGACTCGGCCTCCTCCCTGGCCTGGGTCTCCAACTCGATCTCGCGCTTCCTGGCATTCGCCTGAAGCTCAGCAAAGGTATGATAGGTGGAGTTTGACACAAACTCCCGGATATCCCTCCTCAAAACACCCAAATATCGGCTCATCCGAGCCTGCTCTGTGGACACCAGCTCGGGGCAGAACATCGCCCTCTCATGAAACTTCCGCGTGATCACCGCCACCGAATCAGTACCCTGCTTGAGGGTCAAGAACTCCTGAACCAATCGTTCCCTCTCCACCGGGGGAACGTACTCATCTCTGAACATAGCAGTAAACCCCTCCCATGTCACTGCTGTAATCTCTACCAAAGTGAAGTTCGCCGTCACGAACTTCCACCAATCCTTCGCTCCCAGATGGAGCTGGTTCAAAGCGAACCGTACCCTCAGGTGCTCCGGGCATGAACAAGTGTAGAAGCACCCCTCTATATCCGCGATCCACCTCATCGCAGCAATCGGATCCTGCGTCCCATCGAACTCGGGTGGCTTCGTGTTGCTGAACTCCCGGAACAGCAACGAGTCACCCCCCTGTGGCCTGGCAGCGGCCACAGTTGCGGTAGCTGCAGCGGCTGCAGCCTCAGTCAATGCGGCGTACCGCTCCTCAAAAGTCTCCATCAAGGTGGTCTTAATAGACCCAAACATCTCCGGAATCTCAGCCCGGATCACTGCAGCTACCTCCTCATGAATCATCTGACGAATCTCCTCGTCACTCACACCGCTCGAACTCGCTCCGTGGCGTGGTCTAACCATGATGTCTCTGAAATACAACATAAAACTATCAGAGACTCCATCGAGTATAATCGCACTCGATAACGCAACCCTAATCAGTCTCCGATATCCAGGGATTCTTACTTGGGTCTCCCACTGACCCGGTGTCTTCGGTAGTACGGGCCCAATACTACCGACCACACCGCATCAGCATTCATCCCAAGTCTTCCTCCCCAAACCCCGGATAGTGAGCACTCTACAAATCAGGCCGCTCTAGTCCTATCATGAATACCTAGTCTTCTAGCATGCATAACAATTCATATCATAACTTATCTCATAACATAACATTGTAAGGTATTTTGGGGATCTTTACCGTTCGGGCGCTGACTGATCGTACACACTGTTTCTTTCTTGTTTACCGCAAAATCATTTACAAAAGTTTATGCCTTTATTTTAAAAAGTTTTGCTCAAATCCTCGGTTTGAGTTCAGTTACTCCCGAAGGTGCACCCGAATCCCTCAAACCAAGGCTCTGATACCAATTTGTAACACCGTAAATTTTCAAACAAATTTTTCATTTCAAAATATAGAATTTTCATTCAAAACAAGGCATAAACATTTCAAGTGTCATGTCAAAACACAAATCATCTAAATCCCAATATCACAAAACATCCTTCAGTGTGTACAGATCACGCCGGCGCCTTCCCACGGTCCTCGCTAGTACCTGAAACACATACATAACAACTGTAAGCATAATGCTTAGTGAGTTCCCCAATATACAACTTACGCACATACGCCTTTCCAGGCCCTGACCTTCCGGTCCATGTGTTTCAGGGGACTTCCGTCCCTGCTGGGTAAACCTTCCGGTCCTACCCACGCCGACCTTCCGGTCCACAACACAACGCCTTCCGACCCATAACATAATCGCCTTCCGGCCCATAATATAATCGCCTTCCGGCCCATAACATAATGCCTTCCGGCCCACATAACATACATAGCACGTATAACAAATAACTTACCACATATAACACATATATCACATATCATACCTGACCTTCCGGTCACACAGTCAAACCCTTCCGGGTACAGTATAGTGAGAAGACTCACCGCGTGAATATCGAAAGCTAGCAAATCCCAAAATCACCCGTGCTCGATCCGCCGAGCTACAATCTCCCTATAACATTATATATCTCTTATTAACACTTTTATCTTCTAAGTTTGACTATCCCTAAGAAGTCAAACATAGGTCAACTCTGGTCAACGGTCAACGGTCAACTTGACCGGACTCGGCGAGTGCTAGGGCGACTCGGCGAGTCTAGACGTCCTCACCAATTCTCTAAGATTCCCATTCTACTCGTCGAGTATCCTCTTTGACTCGACGAGTTCCTCCTGGAAGAATCGCGGGGCCACCCCGACTCAACTCGCCGAGTCTGAAGAACAACTCGACGAGTCCCAGTTAATCTTCAAGTTACTCGCCGAGTTTGTTCATCGAACTCGGCGAGTCCATGCCATGCAACCGCTCAAACTGCTTCCTAAGGTCAGAACTGCTCCGACCATTCATAGGTCTGGCCTTCCTAGACTGATCCATCACGTAAGGTCCTCATTTCGGTGCTCATGATACACCCCAAGACTTATAATTTACATATTGACCTAAGGCATAAGGATTCCAATCCAAAACCTCCATTGATTCCCGAAATGCTCAGGCATGGGACGTTCTGGACCTCCAAAGGTCCCAATACAGGGTTCCAATCGTTTGGGGGACTAGGGTAACATTCAATCTAGTCACAAAAGGGTTCCATAAACCCTAAATCCACAAACACATCAACATAGCAGAGTATACTCGAATTCTTACCTGGATGATGTACTCTCTGTGTCCCCAATCCTCAGAACGTGACTCCCTTGCTGTTCCCTTAGCCAAGCCCTTCTCTTCCTTGCACAACAACTCCTCCAAAATCAACAATGGCCTTTAACCTTGCTCCAGATGCACACAATCGATTTAGGGTTCCTCTCAGAAGGCTAAAATGAACAATGACGGCCAATAAGTCCCTTTTATACGTCCCAACCTGAACGGTTAGGGTTTTCGCTAAACAGCGCAGACTCGCCGAGTCCATATCCGGACTCGTCGAGTCCAGTCGCGAACCCGCGACCAGGTCTGCGATCCTACTCGGCGAGTCTAGGCTCCAACTCGCCGAGTCCCCTCTTAAAACACCCCAAAAACATAATTATAACAATACCTGAAATTCCGGGCTGTTATAGTGCTAGGTGTTTATACAATGTTTATTTACTTGAGATAGATGTTGAAATAATGTTTTATACATGTTTTAAAAGATTTAAATTGTATATGTGTTTGCATCTACAAATATGTTGGGTAGAACATGGGTTGATGAAATAGTTGATGTGAGACGAAATAATAAGTATTTTTGAACTCAATGTGTTCATTATGTATTTTTGAACTCTACGTGTTCACTTGGTGTTTGAACTCAATGTGTTCATTAGGTATTTTTGAACTCTACGTGTTCACTTGGTGTTTGAACTCAATGTGTTCATTAGTTATTTCCGAACTCTATGTGTTCACTTGGTATTTTTGGACTCAATGTGTTCATTAAGTATTTTTGAACTAGATGTGTTCACTTGGTGTTGTTGAACTGAGTGTGTTCACTAAGTGTTTTAGAACTAAGTATTTACCAGATGTTTTGAATTAATTGTTCACTAGGAGTGTTAGAACTAGGTGTTTGTTAAGTATGTTGAACTAAGTGTTTACCAATCGTAATTTGTGGACCTTGGCAGTGGTGGACTTTGTGTCAATTCCTTAGGTCAATCCTTAGGAATAAATGGATAAAGGATAGTTGATTCTTAGGGTAAATCCTTATGAAATAAAGGAGATAATGGGAATGAGTATTTGGGTTGATTGTTTTGATAATTCAATATAATAAATGTATTATTGTGGGTTGAAAACCCTACATGCTTACTAGGCTCCCAAGCCTGACCTACTCAGTTTTCTTTGCATTACAGGTAATGGCACAAAAGTATAAATGGGTGGACTTGACGAGAGATTTTGGATTATAGATCAGTAGTTATAAATAACTGTTGTAAGGTCTATTTTATATTGTTTATGTTTTTGGTCTGTATCGGAACATGACATCCCAAATATTGTTAATTAATGAAAACGCATCTCTTGATGAAATGCTTTGATAAACTTTATTTTATCATATTATGTTTTGGGAGCAAATTCCGCAACACGTTTAAATCAAAAGGATTTACTCTGAAGTTATTTTAAAAAAAGCATAAATGAAATCGGTCTTTTCTGGTCGTGATTTTGGGGATTGTCACATTATAATCGATGCACATCCTGTGCGATCCATCCTTCTTTTTCATGAAAAGGATCGGTGCTCCCCATGTGGAACTGCTCGGACATATGAACCGTCGGTCTAGCAACTCCTGAAGCTGCATAGATAACTCCTGCATCTCAGGTGGTGCCAACCGATATGGTGCCTTTGCTATCGGAGCGGCACCAGGCACCAAGTCGATGCAAAACTCCACCTACCTCTCCGGAGGCACTCCCGGTAACTCCTCGAGGAAAACATCCTGAAAGTCTTGCACAACTGGCACACTACCCACATCTGTCGCAGTCTCCACCCTCGTGTCTGAGATATAAGCCAGAAATCCCGTACATCACTGCTGCAGAAATCTCCTATCCCTCGCAGCCGAGCAAAGAGTCGGCCCTGCGAGGCCTTACCTCCATGTATCACCAGTTCTCCCCCACTTGGGGTTCGAATCCTCACCAATTGGCACTCACAATCGATCATGACCCCATTGGCCCCCATCCAATCCATCCCGACAATCACCTTCAACCCTCGCAACGGTATCGGGATTAGGTCGACGCAAAACCTCTATCCAAGCACATTTAGGACACGGTCTTGATACACCCTTGTAGAACTAATGGTGCGGTCATCTGCAATCTCTACCTCGAGTGGGGAATCCAGAGCTCTGGGCGCGTCCCGTAACTTCTTACTAATTAAGCGCAAGAGATACGAACGATCGGGTAGCACCCGAATCAAACAAAACATGCGCCGACATACCATTGACCAATAAGGCCCCTATACAAACATAACATATACATAAGTCATACAAATCATAATGAGCAGAGAATAATAGATACATACCAGCCACAACATCTAGTACTACCCGAGCCTCCTCGGTGGTCAACTGAAATGCACGGCTCTTCACCGCTGGAACATCCGCCTTGGTAGGGCGGATATCGGTAATCCTCATCATGGCGGGCGCAGGCGCCACCACCGCCCCTCCCCCTCCTTGCAACCTCATATAATCGGCCCGCTTGTGGTTGGACTAGTTGCAGTATAAGCAAATCAAGCCCTTCTTGGGGCGATCCCTAATCACGTGGCCTGATTGGCCACAAGCATAACATCCCAAGCCTGTCCCCCAGCAAGCCCCACTGTACGGTTTACCGCACTTGGCACACCGGCCTTGGCCCTGCTGGCCCCTGATGGAAGTATATGAGGTCTTAGGCTTCTTAGCCTAACCCACCGCTGCCTGTGCCTGCTCTGGTTTCCACTTGGTGCGGAAATCCAACTCCGTATCCCGTTACCGGGCCTTCTCCACCATCTCATTCAGGGTTTTGCACCCTGTAAAACTCACAAACTCCCGGATATCATCCCTCAACATGGAGTGATATCTCGTCCTTCTCAAATCATCATCTGTAGCGTACTGCGGGATCAATAAAGCTCGTTCCCGAAACTTAGCGGTGATCTCCGCCACAGTCTCGGTGGTCTGTTGGAGGTCGTGAAACTCCCTTACCAGCTGTTGCCCCTCAATAGGTGGTGCAAACTCTGCATCGAATCCTCGAAAAAACTTGGCCCACGTCATCTCAGCCACACCAACCACTCCCACCTGGCTGGTCACCTCTCCCCACCAATCTCGAGCTCTGTCTTTCAGCATACATGAAGCAAAACCCACCTTGGTCGCATTCGGGCAAGAACTCATGCGTTGGGCATTTTCGATATCCGCCACCCAACGTTGGCTAACAATGGGGTCCCTGACCCCGAGAAACTCTGGCAACCCGCATGCCTTGAACTCCTGGAACGAGGGAGTTCGGGTCCCAACCTGACCCGCATCAACCTCAACCTTGAATGCCCTGAGTCTCTCCTCCATAATCTCCATCATACCCTCCTTGACTGTCCCAAAAAATAATTGGAGTAGCGTCAAGGATGCCCCTCGTAACCTCAGCTGCTATAAGCTCATGCAACCTCTTATCAATGACATCGACAGTGTCGCCCGATCCTGCCCTGGACCCAGATCCCGATGTAATCCCCCTAATCCAAATCGTGTCATCACCATGTTGAACTGAAATATCATAAATTATAGCGATCAGAATTCCCATATAAGGGATTTCCCCACAAAGGTCCTCCTTGAAGTCGTCAGATCTAACTTTGGTTCGGGTACAGGTCCTGTGCTTTCAGTAGTATGGGCCCAATACTACCTTCCACACATACCTGTACCTTTCCCCAATGCTCTACCTAATAACTCCAATTCGTCCCAAAACTAATTCATATTCTACAAACTACCGCATCCATCAAATCTCAGGTTGTCATAAGATTTACTCTACTCATATCCATCAAACCAATCATGTCAGGTTGCCTTTATGCATGCAAATTATACACAGAAAAGGGTCAAATAGACTTTTGAATAAAATATTCTACCCTAGGACCACAACAAAACAAGGAACAGGAAATAAGGTTGAATCAATCATTCTGAGGCTATAAGCTCCTAACCGTATACAATTTTAAAAGCATACACATAGCAAGTTCAACAAAGCTCGAATATCAGTATAACATGGCTAACATATTGAGGAACTACTTACTTGGCTCATCTGATCATGCGCATTGCACTCTCGTAATTTCATTTCTTTTAAAATCCCTTTTTATGTTATTTTTGAAAACAATTTTACCATTTCCTTAGTTTGAGTCCTGACACACCCGAAGGTGTGCCCGAATCCCTTAGACCAAGGCTCTGATACCATCATGTAACGACCCAAATTTTACAAAGAAAATTTTCATTTTAATTAATAAAACACATTTGAATAAACCATGAAATCCCGACATAATTGTTTTCATATCAACATTTATTACAACTTTATTTAAATCATCAGAGTGTCCCAAAAACATATCAGTGAAAGAGAGATAGAGTGCACGTCGTGCCATCATGCCTTGCCCTTGCCCTTGGGCTCGGATGTACCTGAAACAAATCAACAACCTATAAGCGAAATGCTTAGTGAGTTCCCAGAGCATACCACACACAAAACACATCCACATATCCTGTTAGCTAATTAATGCTACACACATATCACATATGCCATGCATTCAACATATAAGGATGTTGTGGGCTCATCCCCAAGGTCTTACTCTAGGATGTCATGGGCTCTCCCATGGTCTTTGATAGGAAATCCATGGGCTTTCCTCATGGTCTTACATCCAAGTGTCGTGGGCTCTCCCGTGGTCTTCCGTACAAACATACCACACATACTGCTAACATACTTCCTAGTTCATACCAACTATCATGCAAAATAATACAATTTCAGCTAGGACACTACATATCAAGAAATGGATTGGCCTTGGTACCTTAGACCCATTGGTATGGTGAGGAGACTCACATCTGTCTGCTGAATACAAGAGATGCTCTCTTAACAGTCTGCAACCTCCCGTGTTGAAAAATAATATTAATCAACGTTAGGACCTTAATTAATCAAAGGAAACCAAAACTGCAAACCCTTCCATGAGGCCTAGATATCCTTCCCTTGTTAATAGGCCCAAAGTCCATGTCCAAAATCATTAATGGGCCTCTTGGCCCAATCAATATGTCCATGGCCCATAACAGATGAAATGACTCATAATTCTCATAATACAACTATATCCAATACCCAAATGATTCTGCATATCTCAAAGGCCCAAAACATATTTGGGCCCAACTGTGATGCGTACGCTTGGTGTACCTTCCTGGTACGCGCAACGTACTGGAGTCTTGGGACTACGCGCAACGTACACTAGGTTACACCCAGCGTACTACCAGGTTAAGCATTTTCTCCATTAACTGCTTAATACTCGATTCCTTTATGTCCAGAAGCCAGATCTAAGTTCGTTAAGACGTCGTAAGGCATAAAGTTGGCAACTGTATGCCTTTAGATGCCTCATATACACCCAACACCTCCATCGAGACCTTTCCAAGGTCTTTAACCCATGCATGAGGCCAAAACTCCCATCAAGACTCCATTTTTATGATACTAAAGGACCAAGGGACCTCAGATCTGTCATTCCCACCTTCTGAAGTTGCTTAACTCACAAGTGGAGGTCTAAAATCAACCAAAGGGACAAAACTAGAAATCCCTAGCTAGATCTAGAGATTTAAGTGGAAAGGTGCAAGCTTTTTACCTCTAGAAGCTTTGCAAGATGACCAAGATACAGGTTCTTGAAGCACCAAACCATCCCAAGCTTGCTTGACCACCTCCTCTTCTTGAAAGAACTCTAAAATGGCCACAAAAACCCACTCCAAGCTCAAAACCTCTCACACAATATCCCACCTGAAGGTAGACGAAATGAGGCTAAAGAGACTGATAGGGTTTGGTCCAAGAGGATAAAAGATGTTTAAATAGAGGACAAGTCCGAGATTTAGGGTTTTGGCCCTCTGATGCGTATTCCCAGCGTACCCTTACGTACACCCATCGTACGTAAGACTCCTCCGTGATCCTTCATTCAGAGTACGCTAAGCATACTCAAGGGACCAATTATGTCAAAATAAGAATTCTTCGAGGGTTTCAAGCCATACCTGCCTTAGGGTGTTACACTAGTGATTCTAAAAAGCTTTAGTCGATTTTTGTGTATCCAAACTTCTCTCTCAAGTTCCTCCTCTTGTTATTGGTTTGTTATAAGACATTTGAGGCATCACACTTGAGTTGCTAGGCTCTTGAAAGACCAATTCATACAAGCTACAATTAAGATGTATTCTTCTAACTAACTTTTATGTTTCAATTACCAATATTATATGCTAGCTGTAGGTTTCAAGCTTTGGAAATTTTTGTTGCATGTATAACTAGAGAAAACTTTGATCCAAAGCTACTAGGGTTGTATGTGCACCATAGGAGTGTTATAGTACACAAAACCCAACAGTGGTATCAGAGCCATGGGTAGTTTTATGTTATATACATGCATAGCTAATTGTTCAAAGTTGGAAAAGTCAAAAAACTGCACTCTGAAAAGAGGAATCGACGAGTCCATACATGAAATCGTCGAGTCCATTATCCAACTCTACGAGTTGGATCATCTGTTGGCAGTTTTTCAGGTTTTTTGGCCTCAATTGGATTAGAATCATTACTACAAATTGTTTTGTATCATAAAATCTATTTTTCTGATATGGTAGTGATTATTCTCATCCAATTAAAAGATAAATTGTCAAATTTAAGATAATTACTAGTTTATATGATAAAGCTAATTATTTGTAATTTTTGATTTGAAATTATCTTACTACAATAATTGTATCATGATCAAATTGGTAAAAGATAAAAAATGATATGATTGTTTTATTAGTTTAAAGTTTGATCTAAATGTTTTTAAGGAGTTACGAATGTTGTCATCAAATTTGGAACTCAAAAATTTTTGTTTTAAAAGAGCTACAAATAAATATTAGTTAAATTGATCTTAATGTTTTTGAAGAGTTCCATAAGTTATGGGACTTGAAAGGTCTCATCTTCATAAAATAAATTAACTCCGTAAGTTATGGAGTTCAAAAGTTTTTCAAGAATTACGAAACTTGCCCTCAAGTTTTAAAAGTTGAAAAATCTCAATTAAGAAACATTAAATTCATAGAAACATTAGTAATTTGAAAAGTTTTCAAAAATGTAACTCATGGATTCATAACTTAAAATTAATTAAATAGTTTTAAATTGATTTAGCATCTTGATTTTTTTTTGAATAAGTTCAATTAACTCTTATGGACTTTATTAATAGTTAATTAAATGTTTAATTAAAAGAGTATTATTAAGTCCATAATCATATGTTTTAAGTTTAATTAAATTAAGAGTATAATTTATTAATAGATTAAACCATCAAGTATTTTAAAAAGTTTAAAATACACCCTTATACTATATAAAATTAAAAGTCTAATATATTATATGTGTATAACTTAAAAGTCAGTCTTACCGTTAGTAGGCCTCATTCACGAAGCTCGTCTATAATGGGTGTTTAAGGAAGCGGCTTATAAAATGACCGGCATTGGGCATACACTCTTATCCACCGCACTTTTGACCATTGGAGGGTCGTTAGCCGAACGGGCTTGACAGGACATTTAAATCCTCATTAAAAGTATAATGAAATATAAAGTAACTAAAATTTTTATAAATTCTCAATCTTAGTTACTTTAGGAAAAATGTGAATTTGGTGCTAACCCATGAAATTGCACTTTGCACCTTGCTAAGTCGTTATTAGAGCGTGTGTGGTTAACCGGCACACTAATTTGGGACTAGCAAGGGTGGAAAAGGGTAGCTTGGTGTTAATCATGGATCAATGGTGCGTGTGTGGTTAACCGACACATTGATTAGTTGATATGTAACATCAAGAGTACCAAGCTAATTTGCATGGTTATTCATACCTTGTTTGTGATCCTCGGCATCCCAGTCACAAACTTGAAGGGCATAATCGAGATTAAACATGCCGTTGAAAAGTTCTATGAATCTCAAAGGATCTAGGAATTTCATTTAAAGCCTAAAGTTCATTTTTGTTTTCATGGTGGAAATTGGTAAATCGTCATTTACCTACCTTCAAATATTTTGCAATTGGATTACGGCATCCTTCTTCTGAATTGTAAATTATTGTGTTGGGTCCTAGACTTAATATTTCATTTGGGTGTTATATTAAGGACTTAAATAAACTAAACTTGAATTTCTCCATTGTAGATGTCTAGTTCTGACAACTATGGTCTTCCTGAATCTTTTGGAAAAAGCTTTCCTCATGAAGATGACGTTCCCAGAAATCATACTTCATTTCCTCCACCTTCTCCAATAGTTCTCCATAACCCACATGTTCGTCGACTCGAAAAGTTCAAGGTCACTCAAACCCTATTGGCTAGCAAACACCAAGATGAAAGGTTTGTGTGTGCACATGTCTTGGAGATGAAGTCAAACATTGACAAGCTGGGAATGTTAGGTGTCGATGTCTTGAGGAAGTTGGTTGTTGACTTGGTTCTTCAATCACTTCCTAAGTCATATAGTGAGTTCATTAAAGATTACTATATGAAAGATCACGACATGTCCCTTATAGATCTTACCTATTTTCTAATTGCTGCTAAATCAACAATGATTTGGCACACTGGTAAAGAAAATTTGATTGGATGATCTACTTCCCAGACTTCCAGGACAATGACAATAGAAACATTGGAAGTCCATAAAAGATTTCTCTTTCCAAGGGAAAGGGAAAGGCTAAGTCTGAGATTTTCCCATGTGCCATTCTGAAATAGTCTGTTTGCTTTTATTGCTAAGAGAAAGGGCATTGGTTGCGAAGCTTCCTTATCTACCTGAAAAACCACAAGTATGGTAAAGTTCCTTATCTCCACAAGCTGCCTTATCTCCACGAACTTGTGTTGAGTATCTATGATTATAATTTCTATGAAAACTTCCTTCATGTTTATATATATATCTAGTCATGAATATTGATATGTGAATGTTATTTTTGTTGGTTAAATTTTTGGCTAAGAAATGGGTCTTCAACTTAACAAGCAACAATTAATTTAAATGTTTGTTTTCATTTCATTTAGAGCAAGAAAATATTTTATCCATAGTGGTAATGAAAGCAATAGATTGCTCTTTGGATTTGGTGACTCTTAAAACCTAATGCTAATTGATTTTCACAAAATTACATGCTTCATTAGTTTTGTAACTTTGAATTAGGAAATGTGTTATGACCTTCTCTAGTCATTTTAATATAAAAGAAGAGTTGAGGCAAGTTATGCTTATCAATTTCTATAGCCAAGTTAGATTATAAACACAAGTATTTCACATTGGTATTCTCATGATTATTTAACCAAATGTTCAAGTAATGAAAGTATAAAGTCAACCATCTTTATCTTATTGATTTTACATCAAACTTTGCTTTTGTTGAATTGTGTTTTTAAACCTTAGTGTAATTCTAGTTTTGTTTTAAACATCTCAAAAGATCAAAATCCCCCATTTTTATTTTATTTTAGTTTTACAGGTATCTGTACAACAAGATTTTCATAGAAGTAACAAATTGAACCAATCTCCGTGGTTTCGACCCCTTTACCACTATACAATATTTTAGTGTAAAAGATTTAGGGTTATTTATTTTGTTGGCCTCAAAAACCACCACCCTTCATGCATGTCTTAAATCCATTAAGACATCACTTGTGATTTTATCCAAAAACTCATATTTTGGACAAAAACCCTATCTTGGCTATCTTTTACCCAAATTCTAGGGAAACTACATCAATCAAACTAATAAACTCTTAACTTAGCTATATTATACTTCACAATCACCATGTTATTCATTTCCATATCTAGGGTTTCAAACCCTATAATCAAATCATGTATTTCAACCATAATACCTCCATATAAACCATATATTACACTTCTAAACATGTAATCAAGCATTAATAACAATATTAATTGGAATAATCTAGCATTAAAACCCCAAAACCAAATTTCACCATTAACACCTTAAAAATATTGAAAATGAAGATACCAATTACTATAAAAGTTTGAGATGGTCTTACTTAGTACCATGCAAGCTAAATCGACACTTGATCCCTTCTTAATCACCAAATCTCTGGAGGAGAGATCTAAAGGAAATGGGGGCCGGTAATGAAAAATAAGCCCTAACCTCATATTTTAGTCTACTTAAAACTACACCGCGGGTAAGACCTCATAATGTCGCAATGGGTTAAATGAACGTACGGTTCCTTTTTCTCTACGTTATGGCGACTAATTTTCATAACAACCAACTTTGCTCATTGTGTTGTGATATCCATACACCACGTTGTGGGAACAAAGTACGTTGCCTACGACTTGTGATGAAGAAACTTTACAAATCACCACCTCGCTTACCACGCCACGATAATCCCTTTACCGCGTCGTGGTGAGGCTTAATTCCTCATTTTCATTTCCTTTTCAATTTCATTCCACTATAAGCTTGAAATCATCAATTCCATTCCATTCGAAACCATTACATCACATTCTAATAGCTTCATAACACATTATAAATGCATATAATTTAACCAAAACATTTCACAAGTCTTAATAACATAAAAAGGGACCAAAATTCCCTTAGCATGAAAATGATTTCCTACATCATAATTATCCAAAAAATCTCATTTCTTACACTCAATATGTTTTGAAATGAAAAGTAAAAGAATGGGACAAGAATGGAGTTGATAAAGATCAAAATCAAAACTTGCTATAAAAATTATACTTAGTGAGGTGACATATCTGTAACGCTCTAAAAATTCCAACCAATTTAAACTTTTCAAAAATAACCCAATTTCATAAAGTTATTACAAAAAGGTTTTCAATACATTTATTATTAGAGTATTCCCAGAACCATATCATAAAACATAAACACAAGGAGCGGTACGATCACGCCTTTGCCTTGCCACGGTCTCCTGAAGTACCTGAAATATTTAAACCACAACTGTAAGCCCGAAATCTTAGTGAGATACCCCCAAAATACCAACCACATATACCATACGCATAACATGCCATATCGCAACAGAACGCATAACAACCATGCACTTCAGGTCTACTGTGTGACTGGTCCGCCGCACCGACCTACAGTCCACCTGGTCCACCCTCCGAGTCTAGCCATATACATCGAGTCTATAGTGTTATTGGTCCGCCTGCACCGGGCCTTCAATCCACCTGGTCCACTCTCTGAGTCTACAATATGACTGGTCCGCCCGCACCGGGCCTTCAGTCGGCCCGGTCCACTCTCCGAGCCTCGGCACGTCTGGTCCGCCCTCTCAGGGCCTTCAGCCTATCCGGACCGCTCGTTGGGCCTTCTAGACAACCGGTCCGCCCTGGGTATGTTGGCCTACAGCACAAAGCAAGACCCGCCTCAACCCAACCCCAGTCAAACAACCATGTGCACATAAACATATAATCATATAACAATTCACAACAAATCAGCCAATCTAGCAGATCACATACGTAGCACATCCCTACCAGGATTCTGACCTAACCGGTCACTAGCATAGAATCATAATATAAACAAGGATACCGGCCCTAACCAGGTCTCTAACATATACCATCCTAACTACCAGGATGCAAACATAACAAAGCAATAACATAACAAACAACTACCCGGATTTCCATCCGATAAAGGGTCGGTCTTGGTGTCGTAGACCCTGTCGATATAGTGAGGATAACTCACCTCGCAACTGCTGAAACTCTGAACTGAAGAAACAGATGCCCGAATCACCGTCTCACCAAAAATCCCGAACTAGCCAAAATAGCAAAAATAACCATTAGATCAATCACAATATCCTTCCAAGGGTAAATTGACCAATTTACCCTTAACTCAATCTGGTACATGACTAAGGCCCACAATCAAAATATGAAAAGCCCAACACTAGGTAAGCTCTCAAGGCCACTAATGGCCCATTAATGGCCCAATTTGCTACATTGGGCCCATTTTCCTTATTGGGCCTTATCCTAAGCCTAACACCCATACTTGGACCATCTTCCCTGACTCCTGATGGCCCACTAAGGCCCAAAGACCCAAAGTCCAAAGCGCAGCCCACAGCGAGGCCCAATTACTCAAGGCCCAACTGGCAGCGTTACGCGGGGGGTAACTCAACGTACGCTTAGCGTACCAGCTTCATGACGGGTACGTTGGGCGTACCTGCACGTACACTCAGCGTAGTGCTCTGTTAAGTCATTTCCTCATTAAGTGCTTACTACTCCATTCCAAGGGCTACAAACTCAGATCCAGATCTTATTTCACGACTTAAACCATAAAGTCACTGACTTGGTGACTTAATATGGCTCAAACCAACTCAAACTTCCAAAATGATCTTCTACATCCAATAAGAGAACTAGATCTCATGCATGGGCTTAATAGGACCCCAAAGGTTGGAACTTTACTGCTTATAGGACTCATATGACTCTAAGGGAGGCAACCATGGTCTTAGAAACGAGCTTAACTCACAAAGACCCAATCTTGGGACCAAAAGGTCCATAAACTTGTACTAGAGGAGATCTAAGAGATTAGACATCAAGCTCAGAACTTTTTACCTTAAAAGGGCTCCAGAAGATAATACCTCTCCAGATCTACGAGATCCAGCCACCCCACTCCTTCTTTGACAACTTCCTCTTTCTTCTTCTTGGCTCTCCTTTGCCAAAACAAGCTTTCCAAGGTCAAACACACCCAACAATGGAGGTGGGACGACTTTCTAGGGTTTTCTGAGGGTACGAGAGTGTTTATGGAGGCTAGGGTTGGAACTATAATTTTCCTTTTATAGTGGATGTCCCCAAAATTAGGGTTTAATGACTTTGGGCGTACGCTGGGCGTAACTTTAGTACGTTGGGTGTACGCGTCCTGGTGCCCGCGATCACTCACCCTACTACGCTGGGCGTACCCACACGTGTCTCCAAACGCATGCATGGTCTTTTTCATCACTTTCCATTATGGGCCATAAATGTCAATATCTTTAAAGTATAATAACTCCTTCATTCTAGATCCGTTTCCGACGAACTTTATATGCACGGAAAGGTGGCGAGAAGATCTACGCTTCTAGTAACACACACCAATCCGAAACCTTACCGAATAATAACCCATTGCTCATGAAAGACCGAAACGCCCTTACTCTTGATCTCGGGGACCTATATATAGATATTTTAAGAACGGGGCGTTACAATTCTCCCCCACTTAAATTAGGCTTCGCCCTCGAAGCCTACTGCAATATACATTTCAGAACAACCCGTGCACTCAGACTCCGATTTCTCAATCAACTCAGGTTCTTACAACCCTACTATCGCATCTTCTCTATCACGGTCTTTAGGCCCTTGGCTTTCGACCGAAATCTTCTATACTGTCCTCAGCACTGGTCCAAACTACTCCTGAGTTTGTTAACCTGCTGTCTCACTTTCCTCTGTTCCAAAACTCCAATCTGGAGCCACTGACCTCCTCATTTTCCAAGGAGACTGAAAACATGCATGCGTATCATCCGATATTGCTACAACCTCAACGGGCATTCAACCCGTATGTGCTTCCATATATCTGGTACAATCCCATAGCTTACTACTGAAGCATCTTCGATCATCCTTTTTCTCTGCTGCCTTCCTCTCTGAGGACCCACACTCCTTCCGGAGCTACATACCCTTCATTTCCAGGAAGTCCACCCAATAACCCTTACTGCACCTGCATGTGCCACTGAGCTACACTTCACTCTACATCATCCCTGTAGAGCAACTGCTATTCTCGAATTCCCATATACCCTGAATCTGCTCGCAAGGACTCTCGGGTCCATGCACTGCTTTCCACTAACATGTTCAATACTTGGGGCCAAACCATATCAATTATCATCCCCTGGTGACACTCTTTCCTCATTCTCCTCGTACCGATCCACTAACACATACAGAGTATTCAGCATGACTAGACCGCCTTACCCGACCTTTAGTCTATCTGGACTACTCTCGGAACCTTCAGCATGTCTGGACCGCCCTCTTGGGCCTTCAGCCTGTCTGGACCGCTCTCAGAACCTTCAGCAGGTCTAGACCGCCTCTCCGGGCCTTCAGCCTGTCTGGACCGTTCCGTGAGCCTTTGGCCTGACTGGTACGCCTTCCGGCCTTCAGTCTATTCGGACCACTCCAAAACTGTCATCCGTCACCCTGAACCATCCTTCCCGGGACTTTCTCTTGCACATACTGTTCTAGCCCTCTAGGGGATCCGAACTCCTGTTCCGATCCCGGAATCCTTTCCATGGCCTAAACCCAGGCCTCACATCAACCACTACCTTTCCTGTAACCATGGTCTGCTCCCTGCCCCCACTTGACTGTCACTTACCCAACCAACACTCTTGACTGACTGAAACATTGTCGAATCTCAACGGCTAATCAACCTCTAATGCTTGTCGAACCTCCTGAGAATTTTCCAATTCTCTCCACTTAGAACATTGACTTCCAACCACCGGTGACCCAACCGACATCACTTAAACATTCTTACTCAACAAATTCTCTTATACTTGAACTTATTCTAAATGAGCAACCTCCACAAAATCACTTTCCCGACATCACACATCTCGAACTCTAAGGGAGTTCAACTCTTCGCTGAACACTTCTCAAATCGCAATTGCTATACCCGACAACAAGATCAATCAACCAAAATCTGACCATCAATTCCTTGGATACTAACCGATCCCTCAAATATACAATAAACCCGAAAGATCGAATGAATGCAATACCATGAATTATGCGAACAAGACTAGCATATATAATACTCCATAACAACCATAAGATAACAAGATATCAAAAAGGAAACATACCCGCAGCTGAATCCGGCTCTGCCCTGACCTCCTCTGCTATAAGCTGAAAAGCATGTACCTGAGCCCTCGGGGGCTCTGTTCCACCCTGACCTCCACCCGTAATCCTCAAAGTGGCCGGTGCTGGAGCCTGCACCGGTCCTGCAGTAAGCTGTGGACAGTTGGCCCTCATGTGACCAACGTGGTGACACTGGTAACAAATCCTCATATCCTGAACTGGGGCTGACTGACGGAAATCCCTCGCATAGTGCCCCTTCTTCCGCACTTTCGGCATGCACCACTGGACCTACAAACTCTGGTGTGACCCTTCCCGCACTTCCCACAAGTGCGGCTGCCCTGATCTCCCAACCTAGAATCAACGGTCTTGAACCGTTTCGGCGCTGGCTGCGACTGTGCCAGGGCCTACCTCTGCTCTCGCAACTGCAACTCAATCTCTAACTCACGTCGCCGAGCGGCCTCCTCCAACTCCAGCAAAGTCCCACACCTCTGTGTAGACACAAACTGTCTAATATCCCTCTTGAGCATACTCAGATATCGGGACATCTGAGCCTGCTCCGAAGCAAACTCCGGGCAAAACATCGCCCTCTCAGTAAACATCCTGGTGATCTCCATCACCGACTCTGAATCCTGCTTCAACTCCAAGAACTCTTGAGCCAACCTTTCTCTCTCTCAACCCTCGGAACATATCGAGTACTGAACATCTACCGGAACTGGTCCCAAGAGACTGCAGCCCACTGCGCATCCGAATATGACCCCATAGTCAACCTCCACCAATCATTCGCCCCGAGCCTCAACAGGTTCAGAGCACACCTCACCCTCTGATCAGCAGGGCATGAACATGTGAAGAAACACCCCTCCACATCAGACAACCATCGCATAGCAACAATCGGATCCTAAACCCCATCGAAGGTAGGGGGCTTCGTATTATCGAAGTCCCGATACTGAAAACCTCTACCGGCTCCTCCCCCTGCCGCTGCTACAGCCACTGTAGCCGCCGCGGCAGCCGTCTCTGTAAGAGCTGCATAGCGCTCATCAAAATACTCGACCATGGCAGTCTTGATCGACCCAAACAGTTCCGGCAACTCGACCCGAAACATAGCAGCAACCTCATCATGCAGGATCTCACGAATCCTAGCATCCAACTCGTCTGTGCTCAACTGACCGATACCCTCGGGTGGTGCTGACCCACCCTGACCGCCTCCTCCTACTCCCGATCCTGACCTGGATCCGCTCCCAACATGCCTCATAACCACCATACTGAAATTACCGCAAAACATCAGATGCTTCTTATTATCCCGAGAACCGACTCTCAACCCATCCCTAGGGATTGTGACTTCCTTGATACATGTATGGGTTCTGTGCTTTTAGTAGTACGGGCCCATACTACCTTCCACACCTACCCATATTTATATCAAGTATCACCACAACACCCTAGTGAAGAACATGCATAACAAGCACTCAACCCTCATTCCTAGAGGAACATTGGGAATCTCATACAGAAAGAAACCCGAGGCTAGCAGGCATCATAAATCAGGAAACTCTAACCATATCATAAAACATAAACATGAGGAGCGGTACGATCACGCCTTTGCCTTGCCACGGTCTCCTAAAGTACCTGAAACATTTAAACCACAACTGTAATCCCGAAAGCTTAGTGGGATACCCCCAAAATACCAACCACATACCATATACATATCATGCCATATCGCAACAAAACGCATAACAGCCATGCACTTCGGGTCTACTGTGTGACTGGTCTACCGCACCGGCCTACAGTCCACCTGGTCCACCCTCCGAGTCTAGCCATATACATCGAGTCTACAGTGTTATTGGTCTGCCTGCACCGGGCCTTCAATCCACCTGGTCCACTCTCTGAGTCTACAGTATGACTGGTCCGCCCGCACCGGGCCTTCAGTCGGCCTGGTCCACTCTCCGAGCCTCGGCACGTCTGGTCCGCCCTCTCAGGGCCTTCAGCTTATCCGGACCGCTCGCTGGGCCTTCGGGACAACCGGTCCGCCCTGGGTATGTTGGCCTACAGCACAAAGCAGGACCTGCCTCAACCCAACCCCATTCAAACAACCATGTGCACATAAACATATAATCATATAAGAATTCACAACAAATCAACCAATCTAGCAGATCACATACGTAACACATCCCTACCAGGATTCCGACCTAACCGGTCACTAGCATAGCATCATCATATAAACCAGGATACCAACCCTAACCAGGTCTCTAACATATACCATCCTAACTACCAGGATGCAAACATAGCAAAACAATAACATAACAAACAACTACCCGGATTTCCATCCGATAAAGGGTCAGCCTTGGTGTCGTAGACCCTATCGATATAGTGAGGATAACTCATCTCGCAACTGCCGAAACTCTGAACTGAAGAAACAGATGCCCGAACCACCGTCTCACCAAAAATCCCGAACTAACCAAAATAGCAAAAATAACCATTAGATCAATCACAATATCCTTCCAAGGGTAAATTGACCAATTTACCCTTAACTCAATCTGGTACATGACTAAGGCCCACAATCAAAATATGAAATGCCCAACACTAGGTAAGCTCTCAAGCCCACTAATGGCCCATTAATGGCCCAATTTGCTACATTGGGCCCATTCTCCTTATTGGGCCTTACCCTAATCCCAACACCCATACTTGGACCATCTTCCCTGACTCCTGATGGCCCACTAAGGCCTAAAGACCCAAAGTCCAAAGCACAGCCCACATCGAGGCCCAAATACTCAAGGTCCAACTGGCAGCGTTAAGCGGGGCGTAACTCAACGTACGCTTAGTGTACCAGCTCCATGACGAGTACACTGGGCGTACCTGCACGTACGCTCAACGTAGTGCTCGTTTAAGTCATTTCCTCATTAAGTGCTTACTACTTCATTCCAAGGGCTACAAACTCAGATCCATATTTGATTCCACAAATTAAACCATAAAGTCACTGACTTGGTGACTTAATATGGCTCAAACCAACTCAAACTTCCAAAATGATATTCTACATCCAATAAGAGAACTAGATCTCATGCATGGGCTTAATAGGAACCCAAAGGTTAGAACTTTACTGCTTATGGGACTCATATGACTCTAAAGGAGGCAACCCCGGTCTTAGAAACGAGCTTAACTCACAAAGACCCAATCTTGGGACCAAAAGGTCCATAAAATTGTACTAGAGGAGATCTAGGAGATTAGACATCAAGCTCATAACGTTTTACCTCAAAAGGGCTCCAGAAGATGATACCTCTCCAGATCTACGAGATCCAGCCACCCCACTCCTTCTTTGACAACTTCATCTTTCTTCTTCTTGGCTCTCCTTTGCCAAAACAAGCTTTCCAAGGTCAAACACACCCAACAATGGATGTGGGAAGGCTTTCTAGGGTTTTCTGAGGGTAAGAGAGTGTTTATGGAGGCTAGGTTTGGAACCATAATGTTCCTTTTATAGTGGATGTCCCTAAAATTAGGGTTTAATGACTCTGGGCGTAACTCTAGTACGTTGGGCGTACGCGTCCTGGTGCCCGCGATCACTCACCCTACTACGTTGGGCGTAACCCAGCTTACGATGGGCGTACCCACGCGTGTCCCCAAACGCATGCATGGTCTTTTTCATCACTTTCCATTATAGGCCATAAATGTCAATATCTTTAAAGTATCATAACTCCTTCATTCTAGATCCGTTTCCGACGAACTTTATATGCACGGAAAGGTGGCGAGAAGATCTACGCTTCTAGTAACACACCCCGATCCGAAACCTTCCCGAATAATAACCCATTGCTCATGAAAGACCGAAACTCCCTTACTCTTGATCCCGGGGACCTATAAATAGATATTTTAAGAACGGGGCGTTACAATATCAATACAGTGACACGATCCTGCGTTAGAATTCAAGAACAGTAAAAAAAGAACACACTTAGCAACGCAACGGTGAACTTACCGTGACGCGACATCACTGAAATATATAAATATGCATAATTTTCAACACTAATGTAGTGTGCATTCTTGGGAACCTTTCCTAAGGAGTTAGAAGGTGTTCTTAACATCCATAAACCCATTTTGGTCGATTTCAAGGTTGGAGAAGCACTTTGGAGTGAAGATTTGAAGAATAAAAAATTATGAGCATTAGGGATATGAATTAGTTTGCTTAAAGATCGTGTTTAGTAAATACTTTATGACGTTTTTATGTTTTTTACCAACTGATTATGTAATGACCCGGATCTTCTATCATCTAATCTCAGGGAAATATGAGAGTTTCATACAATTGTAGAATTATACTTTAATTAAAACACTTTACTTCCCAGGATAAAGCATAGGTTTACAATAAAAATCTACATACAAATTTGAACAATAAGGAACTTACAATAAGAGCAACCTACTATTTATATATTCTTTGTGATCATGTCTTCTCTTCTAGTACCACAATTGCTACAACTTGAACCTGCAAAACATAAAATCTATCTAATATCAGATACAACGTGTCTGGTGAGTTGTTGTTCTATCTTTCTTGTGTTACCACTAACTTCTATTTCTTGTACCCTATCATCTAACTCTTTCTCAAATAGCATACACTGCTATTCTTTATCTTCTTTCTTCTATCTCTTCTATCTTTCTTCTCTAATTTGTATTTCTTTTATGAAACGACAAACTAACTAACCTATTCCTAAATAACCACTTATGTCTACACCGAGACTTGAACCCATGACCTCTCATTTGAGAGAGTCAACTCCTTACCCCTAGGTAATCTCATTATCTTTTTCTTTGTCATCTACTCTATTTATTATACTCTTCTTAGGTCTTCTCATACTCTGTACATATTATAAATCTATCTCTAACTGTGTATCTTCTCTTATCAAACTCTTACTTTTTATCTTAACTAATCTCATATCTAGTGCCTCAACACTCTACTCTCATCTAAACCCAAAAGTCACATCCTATATCATGCTCTAAAGGAATAACTTCCCTACATTACCAAGCATACCCACCCGATCTTACTTATCTCTCTTATGATCCCTCGTGGATCCTTATTCTTTCTTCTTCTATTGAATCCCTCATAGATTCCTTAATTTTTCTTCTTACTCTTGAATCCTCACGGATTCCTTACTCTTAGTCCTTCACATATTACATCTAAGTTCTTACAAAGAACTCTTTTATCTTGTCATTCTCAAGGAACCTTTCTCTATATTCTCTAAGCATACATAATCTGGATTATCGTAAGAATCATCTATCTACATCCACTAAGGGATCCTCTATCTATGTTCCATAAGGAAACTGTTGGATTAGTGTCTAAGTCCATAACTATTTTGGTATGTACTTGACCCGATGGTGCATGGTCCTTTTGGGTTGCCTTCACCAAAGCAACTTGATTGGAGAGATAACTAGAGAAAGAGGTTATTATGATTTATTAATATGTTATAAGAATAATATATTAAAGGAGAAATCATATTGGTCAATAATTAATTAAGAATTAATTTTATGGTCAAATGTAATTAATTAAACTAGAGGGGCTGAATTGTAATTATGTGATAGTTACAAAATAAGGTAATGATTATCTTAAGGATAGGTTGGACGAATTTGAGGTGATAGGGCCTTAGAATTCGACCATGATAAGGATTCAAGGCTTATCTTATGGGTTGCTTGGTAAGCAAGCAACTAGATAAGGATAAGGACTGAAACCCTATCTCTACACCTATATAAACCCCCTTTGGCTCATGATTTCGTCTAGACCTTCCCAAGGCTTCTTAGGGACGAAATCTTATACCTCTCCTCTCTCTTTATACCTTCTCCATTTGCTCTTGGTGTTTGTAAGCCATTAGAGGAGTGACACTTGTGACTCTAAGCCTTCCAAAGTCAATACAAGGAGATTTGGGATTGTTATTGCTACATAACAATCAAGCTAAAATTATAAACCTATTCTCATGTTAATATGATTACTTGAATGCTAGAATTAGGGTTTATAGTCTTGGATAATTTGCATGTACAATAGAGAAACCTAGATCCAAGCATTAGGGTTTGTATGAGCACATAGGATGTTCTTAGGACCAAAACTCATCAGTGGTATCAGAGCCTAGATTGGTTTCTATTGTATTGATGCTTGATATGTTTAAAAAATACGATTTTTTGGTTTCTGGAGGATGGACTCGCCGAGTCCATAGCTGAATTCGCCGAGTCCATGCAGACTCGACGAGTCCAAGCTTGACTCGACGAGTCAACTCGTCAGATGGAGTATATCTCGGGATTTCTTGCTGTTTTTGCTTTGGGATAGTTACCTTATCATATTAGATCAATATAAATCCGATTTTATGATATATTTGACTATATTCTTGATCTAATTGAAGATATTTATCAATTAATAAAATATTTGTTTCTTTATGTGATAATTGATTAATTATTTTGATTAAATTGGTAAATTGTTTTGCAAGAAATCATTAAATAAATCAAATATGGATAATTATGTGATTAATTGTTAATTTAGATTATTTTTTATTTGATCCTTGTGCTTTGAAAAGTTTCATATTTTCCCCTTTAGGTTTTATAGTTTAAATTTGAACCCAAAAGTTTTGTTGTTTTGAAATTTAAATAGTTAAAACCCTAATGTTTTGAAAAGCGTTTCAAAACTTGCCCTCAAGTTTTGGAATTTAAATTTTGATTAATTGTTTAATTTTGATGTATATTTAAATTCTAAACCCTAATGTTTTGAAATGTTTCAAAACTTGCCCTCAAGTTTTGGAATTTAAAAGTTGATTAAAAGTTTAATTAGGATTGCTAAATTCTAAAACACTAGTATTGTTTTGAAAAAATTCAAATCACACCCTTATGGTTTTATTAATTAATTAAGGTGTATAATTAAAAGAAGTTTAATAAATCCATAAAAGTTTAGGTTTGCAATTTAATTGAATTAAAAGTATGATTATTAAATTTGACCACTTAGTATTTTAAAAGCATAAAATACACCCTATACTATATATATAACATTAAAAGTCTAAATTATATATATGTATGAGTAAAAGTCAGTCTTACCGTTAGTAGGCCTCATTCACGAAGCTGGTCTATAAGGGGTGTTTAAGGAAATTGCTTAGAAAATGGCGATTGAATGGGTATCCACTCTTACCCACCGCACTCTTGACTAGTGGAGGGTCGTTAGCCGAACAGGTAGGATAGGACGAAACCTTCCATTATAAGTATAATGAATTAATAAAGTAACTAAATGTTTTTCAAATTCCCAATCTTAGTTACTTAGGCAAAGTGAATTGATGCAATTCCATGAAATTACACTTTGTACCCTTGCGAAGACGTTAGTGGAGCGTGTGTGGTTTACCGGCACACTAAATGTTTCTAAGCAAAGGTAGCAAAGGGTGACTCAATGTTTGTCATAGTTTGGTGGAGTGTGTGTGGTTTACCGGCACATTGAATAGGTGACTGTAACATGTGAGGGCACCATGTAAGTTTGCATGGTTATTCACACCCGCTTTGTGATCCTCGGCATCCCAGTCACAAACAAGAGGGGCATATCGAGATTTAAACATGCCGTTGAAGTGTTCAATGAATCTCAAAGGATCTAGGAGTTTTCATAGATTTAAAACTTAAATTTCTTTTTCGTTTTTCATGGTGGAAATTAGTGAATCGTCATTCAATTACCATCAAATGTTCTGCAATTAGGGTTACGGCATCCCTCTCCCGAGTTGTGGAATATTGTGTTGGGTCCTAGCCTTAGTATCTCATTTGGGTGATTTACTAAGGACTCAATCAATCAACTGACTTGAATTCGTTTTCTCCCATTTTGTAGATGTCAAAGTTTGACAACTATGGTCTTCTCAAATCCCGTGGAACAAGAATTCCACATGAAGATGATATTCCACGATTCGATCGAGGAACAAGAAATCATGCTTCACTTCCTCCACCTCCTCCAGTTATTCTCCCTAACCCACAAGTTCAAAGGCTTGAAAAGTTCAAGATCACTCAAGCCCTTTTGGCAAGTAAACATAAAGAAGGAAAGCCGGTGTGTGCACACGTCCTAGGGATGAAGTCACACATTGATAGGTTAAGAATGTTGGGATCCATTGTCTGTGAGGAAATGGTTGTTGATTGGGTTCTTCAGTCACTTCCTAACTCATATAGTGAGTTCGTAAGAGAGTACTATATGATGAAACGCGACGTGACCCTTATAAATCTCACCTATATGCTCATTGTTGCTGAATCAGCAATGGTTTGGTGCAATAGAAAAGCAAAGTTGATTGGTGAATCTGCCTTCAAGACCTCTATGGATATAGACAATGGAAACGAAATACATGTTATGATCGAAAAGTTTGATCATAAGAGAAAGGCAATGTCTGAAGTAGTTCCATGTCATGTTCCAAAAGAGTCAATTTGCTTTCATTGCCAAGAGAAAAGGCATTGGAGACGAAGCTGCCCCATTTACCTAAGAGATATAAGAGATGGGAAAGTTGAAACGTATGGCTCTAATATAGGTAAAATCCATTAACTAACTCTTTTAAGCTTCTATTCTAAATTCTTAATACATAATGTGATAAGATTACAATTGATGTTTTGTAGGATCGAAGAAAAGAAAGGAAGCTTAAGGGAAGAAGTGAGCAGAATCTAACCGTGAAGGAATGGATTTCGATCGCATTTCTCGAAGATTAGATTCTTGAGCTACTACTTAGAGTTAGAATTAGATTGCTAAGAAAGATGTATTAGCATAGTTTTTCAATGAATTGCATTGTAAGGACAAAATTTTTCCACAATAAAATAAATTTTGATTTTATATTATTTATTTATCCTTGCAATGGCGTATATGAAAAATTGATGTTTGAATGTTTCTATTATTAGCAATAATGGATTTGGTTCTTATTATGTTATTTATGGAAAGTCGAGAGTTTACCAAATAGGGAGAGTTTCTCATCGCCCAAGTTTCAATTGGACAGAAACTTGGAATCATGCAACTTGGTTGCACGATGAATGAGAAATTTCATATTTGGAAATTAGACTAATTCATTGACAAAGTGTCAAGTGAAGGACTAGGAGATCTAATACACAAAGTTGCGTGTTGATCAAGTCCACCACAAGAGTAACAAAGATATTCGTCATGATTTACTAAAGGTTTAGTAAATGTGATGTGACATCCCCAAAATCTCGGCCAGAAAAGACCGATTTTCATTTATGCTTGAAATAATTTCAGAGTAAATCCTTTTGATTTGAAAGAGTTGCGGAATTTGTTCCCAAAACAAAACATGATAAAATAAATATTTATCAAAGCATTTCATCAAGAGATGCATTTCATTATATAATCAAAACTCGGGATGTCATGTTCCGATACAGACCATAAAGCATAAACGATAAACATTACAAGTCATTCAACAAATATATACATATACAGACTTGTAAACAAAACAACAAGATGATCCATCCATCTTACGCCCTTGTGCCACTTCCTGTAATACAAATAAAACTGAGTGGGTCAGGCTTGGGAGCCTGGTGAGCATATAGGGTTTTCAACCCACAATAAATAAGTTTTATTTAATTTCACCAACCAATCACTATCCCGATTACCCATTCCCGTTATCCTCACTTTACGTCCCTAAAACAACTATCTCAAGGGACCTAATCTAGGATTTTCATCGGGACGGACATCACTGCGAAGGGGTTTCCTCAACAATAGATATCCTAAAGGCAACCATGAGGGGGATAGAGTACACCGGTGAACACATCGTTCACAACACCTACAGGTTATGAACCTGCTAGCGTTCCACTGGACTGTCTAGAAAGAGTCCGTGGTCGTTATCCATACTCCGCTGAATAACTAGATCAACAACAACAACAACATCGAGGCCTCTCATCTGTTTATTACACACCAACTATCTACCCATTTTCTACCCAACATATTAGTAGATAAAAATATACATTTGTATACATAGTTTAAAGAAAACCTGTATAGCATGCTTGAATCAACACATATATCACATAACAGACGAGGCACACACACACATAACACATATCTCATAAAGAAATAAGCAGATCTATAAGATAGAAGAGTGTGAATACTCATTCACACATAACACAACCAGATATATACACATAGCACGTATTTTTATATAAAATACTTCGTATTATTGTATTAGAAGAAATAACTACACACTCACTTGATCAGAAGACGATCCAACAACACTACGACTTATAGAAGTAGTAATCCACAGCAGATCTGGAAGATCTCCTCGAAAATCGAACTTCTCGTGGGCAGAGCTTCGACTCGGGAACCGCGCTTCTCGGGATCTTCGGGATCTCGGGACTTGCCTCGGGGCTAGAGTATGATACCGGGGCTTTGGGGTAGCTTCGGCACGAAAAACGATGCAAAAGACTAAAGAGAAGAGAAGAAATTAAACAACAAAGAAGGCTGTCTTCGGATCCTTTATATAGAGGCTGGAAGCCTAAGTGTTATGTTTTATAGTAATCATCATGATAGTGGGAGCATAAAAGTTATGATTGTATGATTATTATGGAAAGTATTGCAAGTTGGCAATATTAATTATAGAAAAACAAGAGTCATACCTTGCAAAGTAGTAAGGGTTGTAAAGTTGTTTTGCTATAATTAAAGGAGAGAATATTATGCTTCATTTCAAATCTAAAGTCATAGGTTGTGGAATGTTAATAAATTTAGTCAAAGGTACATAGTGTGTTCTTAAAATTTCGATTATGATTACGGCATTCTTCTTCACAATTCGAATTTTGAGAACATAGCAAATAAAACATTATGCGTCATGTCCCATACGCTTTGGGTACAGGATCGATTTCAAATGCTTTAATGTTTGACCATTCTAAATTTTTTTTCAAATGTCTAGCGCATTTAGAGGGAAAAAGGACTAGAATCGGTTTTGACTGAAATAATTAAACAACTATCAAAGGACAATCCAAAGTTCGACGAGGATTGGTTGCTTGTGAGTAGTTGGAAGCATGGTATTGAATGGACCATATCGACATTATTATGAATAGATAAGATTCTATTAATAATAAGTTGTCATATGGAAAATGTGGAAATGTATCTATATTGGGAATTGAATATTGAAAATCTATGTCTAGATTAGAAACCTTTATGCAAAAGGATGTTCAAAGGAATGTACTTTAAGTGAGAGACATCATATCTAAGGAATTTTCTTGTAACAATCTCCGATAGAGGACTTTGTAATATCATTGGCAATAGTCTTTGTGACTTTGGTGCAGTGACATTACGAAAGGATAGTTGCATAGAATGTTAGAATCTAGCATATTCTATAAGTAGCAAGAATTTGATATTCTTTAACTTATGGAAAAAGGATTTGGAGTTGTGAAATGAGAATGATTGGAAATGTGTTCAATGTGATCTATTTCACAAAGTAAGAACCATAGGTAAACATTGCGTGCATGCTAGGAGCATGGGAAAAGTGTTGTAATTCAAGTAAAAAGTTGATTACCTGAAACGACAAATAATGAGTAATCAATATGGTGATAAATAAAAGGCGTTTTATTTATACTCAAAGGTTTGAGGCCATATGGGATTAGTATTATTCTTGTGTTTCACCTTTGCATGTTTTGACTTCCAGAATAATTTAATTGGTTAAGAACAGTCAAATTATTCAAACGGTCCACAATCGTTCATATGTTGGAAGTATGTATGAATAAAGACTGTCATGAATTGGTGTGTGGATTGTCTAAAAGAGTATTAGACATAAGCAAATGTTTGCTACAACGTTCATGAGTGCTTATGAATATGATTTGAGCATTGGATTAAACCCACGCTCACTTGGATCACTCCATGAATTGTATCACGAGTGATTGGTGAGACGATAACATCTTATATTCTTGAAACCGAGATGTGTGAGTTGTATCTTGCAAATCGGTTGCACATTGATAATATGTAAACGCACTAGTAACTTGGTGTTATAAAACATATTGTTGTGTGTGATTTGGTTAGTGAGTGAAAGCAAGCATTGTATCAAAGTTTATCCGTTCCTTTTATCCAAAGTAGGATAAAAGCGATATCTTTGGGCCCCTCGATGATTTAGTGATGATAAACGTAAATGCTCGACCAGGCTAGGGCTAATTTGATTTGTTCAATTAGTCAGTCGTCATAAATCGGGAATCGAGATACAGTACAAAGAGAATGATTTGAAATCATATCTCATATGATATCTATAATGGAGGAATATATGATCCCTTATCTAAGGACACGCGTATCTGATATGATCAGAGTTGACAGCGGCTTTTGGTAAGCTACGATTGCAGATCAGGATCTGAAGTCATACGCAGAATAGTTATTAGACTTATCCAAGTGGGAGACTGTTGGATTAATGTCTAAGTCCATAACTATTTTGGTATGTACTTGACCCGATGGTGCATGGCCCTTTTGGGTTGCCTTCACCAAAGCAACTTGATTGGAGAGATAACTAGAGAGAGAGGTTATTATGATTTATTAATATGTTATAAGAATAATATATTAAAGGAGAAATCATATTGGTCAATAATTAATTAAGAATTAATTTTGTGGTCAAATGTAATTAATTAAACTAGAGGGGCTGAATTGTAATTATGTGATAGTTACAAAATAAGGTAAGGATTATCTTAAGGATAGGTTTGACGAATTTGAGGTGATAGGGCCTTAGAATTCGACCATGATAAGGATTCAAGGCTTATCTTATGGGTTGCTTGGTAAGCAAGCAACTAGATAAGGATAAGGACTGAAACCCTATCTCTACACCTATATAAACCCCCTTTGGCTCATGATTTCGTCTAGACCTTCCCAAGGCTTCTTAGGGACGAAATCTTATACCTCTCCTCTCTCTTTATACCTTCTCTATTTGCTCTTGGTGTTTGTAAGCCATTAGAGGAGTGACACTTGTGACTCTAAGCCTTCCAAAGTCAATACAAGGAGATTTGGGATTGTTATTGCTACATAACAATCAAGGTAACATTATAAACCTATTCTCATGTTAATATGATTACTTGAATGCTAGAATTAGGGTTTATAGTCTTGGATAATTTGCATGTACAATAGAGAAACCTAGATCCAAGCATTAGGGTTTGTATGAGCACATAGGATGTTCTTAGGACCAAAACCCATCAGAAACATCATTCTATTCTTGAAGGAATCATACTCTTGTCCCTGTATGAACCATACTCTTACTCCCAAATGAATCTTAATCTTGTCCCCATGGGAACTCTACTCTTATTCTCATAGGAACCATACTCTTATTTAGAACGAATCTTACTCTAGTCCCTGTAAGAACTCTACTCTTGTTACCATAGGAACCATACTCTTATTCCCAAAGGAATCTTACTCTTGTCCCCGTAGGAACTCTATTCTAAGGAATCTTACTCTTGTCTTCGTAGGAACCAGTAACACTCGTGCTTATCGCTAGGAATAGTTATGACTCTGTATGTATGTGTGTGTTTGTGTTTGTGTTTGTGTTTATGTGAATTTTTTAGCTATTAGGTGTATGTGATATTTGTATGAAATCTTACATTGAAACATAATAAATAGGGCTAAAATATAAAGTTAAAATAAAAGATTATCTAGATTAAATAATCTAAACAAAAGTCATAGAATTTGAGAAAACAAAATCGTACATATAAAGAACGCATAAATCTGACTTCGTGATAGGAAGTTATGATGTTTTGAAGTTTCAGCGTAACAGTATGCAACAAAGAAATTGATTGAAATCGGTTGATTATTAGGAAAAACAATCTAAATGAGAGTTGAATATCTCGTCAATACCTATCAATCGATATAAAGACAGTTGAAAACGAATGTCGTATGGAAGAGTTCTGATTTTAGACGGGTTTTAACAGTCTAAGTCCTTTAAAAATAAAGTGAGAATTAGACGACGAAGTCAGATGAAAGTTGTAGTACTCGTGGATAGCTACGCGTGGATATAAACAACATCGAAAACGGAGCCCGTATGAGAAAGATACGATTTTTAGAAAATAATTAAATCTTGAAGTGCACGACGCACTTCTAGAAGGCGGGACGCGAACCACCAGAATTACGCCATGTGGTAGAAAGGAGGGAGACGTCACAGAAGAACATGACGTACCTTTAAAAGAGTGTTGTGCATACCACCAAAAATCAACTATAAAGAGGCAACAACCCCCTATTCCATTTCACACACCTTTACAAACCTCTCTTTGCAATTCTATGAAGTTTTAGCTCGATTTTCCCCTAGATTTTAGAGGTTTTTAGCGAGAAGTGTTCGAGTCGAAGGTCTGCTTGCGAAATATCCGGACTTTTGTCAGAAATCTATGTAAGTTGAGCTACACTTATATTGCTTTAAGTGTAACTTATATTTATAATCATATTATGAACCTATAAATAAGATTTATCATTGATTCTAAGTCATTTTATTGATTGATCCACTTACGAGAATGATATCTAGGCTGGATTTAGTGAGGTGTTTACAATAGGATTTCCAAACAGTATACTTTGTATACCAAACAGGCCCTACCTATGATATGATCCTACCCGATTATTCCTTATTTGATAGATATTGATGTAGGCATTGAGATTATTGAGGAATCTAGACTATCATTATTATAGTCACGAGGAATATAAAAATAGACTAAGACTTAGTGTCATTAGTATCTAGGTCTTTAAAAAGGATAAGGTGTTAAGGCGAAGCACTGCCCTAACCTCGAATCACCCAGTTTTTTCAGGTGAGTGCGTAGTTATTTTCAAGGGTATAATTTAATAAAAGTATTTATTAAATGTTAATTGTATTAATTATACTCTATATTATTTGTATTCTATAATAGTATTTCTTATTAAAAACTGTGTTGGAGATCAGATTTGCCTTTGAGTTATAATTTTGGTTAGTCGTAGACTTATAAAGGGCAAATAGGTTGAACATCTTATAAGTCTCATTCTGGGGTAGAGTGTAAGATCAGAGCGGAGTGTAGTAGTCCTTTTTTTTTTGGATGACCAAAATTGGTGGGTCCAGATCATACAACTGGAAAGTATGTTTGGGTTATCAACCAAAGTAGATGACAACACTGGACTATTCTAGGCGGTCTGGTGAATTACGCTGATAGTGTGGACTTATAACCCACAAACGTAGATAAAATGGAATATCATATTTATCAATTACTTTGTACATTGGTTGTCTTAATATGACTAACACTAGCCAAAGAATCCCCTAACTGTGCAGTCAAACATGTGCTCATATGGTTCATCAATAAGGTGATTCTTCCAGATGACCGTCAAATTAAGATTTGTGAGAATCGATTGGGCATGGTAGGTGGTCTTACATCAGATTATATACACCTATAATGTTTGTGTTGTATGAATGTTATTATGATTTATTATCATTAAAATTATTATGGGCTTAAAAACCCTATGTATCTCACCAGGTTTCCCACACCTGACCCACTTAATTTATATGCATTACAGGTAGATCTGGAAAACGTCTCGTTTCGTTTTAATACATTAAACGAGTTGAGAGAGCTTTACCCTAACCCGACCTATTTAATTATCGTGTCATGTCGTGTCAACTAATTTATTTTTGTATCGATTTTGTGTCAGGTTTCGGGTTAAGGTTTAGACCTTGTAAATATATTATGTCATGTCGGGTTGAAACATTTTAAAAATGTTGGAAAGTAGGAGACGAGGATGTAAAAAGGAAAAAGTGAAACACTAGAGTTGGGAGGCGGAATGACAAAATTCATAGTAAGTTTAGAAAACAAAATAGAAAGAGTTAGAGTTGGGAAACAAATTGGATAAGTGATGAGGACGAGTAAAATTAAATTACTTTGAAAAGTTTGAATTTTACTTTTAATTCTTGAGTTTGACTCATTACAAGTCTATAATATATAATACATTTAAAAAAATATGAAACTTTTAAAAATTATATATAATTAAACGGGTCATAGTCGAGTCATCTTCGATTTGGAAGTCTTTACCCTAACTCTACTGTTTAATTATCGTGTCGTGTCGTGTCAACCTGTTTACATAAACATGTCAAAATCTCTTACCCAAACCAGCTAATTTCGTGTCGGGTTGTCGTCTTGTGTCAGGTTTTTCCAGGTCTAATCACAGGTAGCAGAACTAAGGTTGTTGGGATCTAGTTAAGATGTTGAGTGAAATAAGAGACGAGACTGTATTAGTATTTCATGACCTTTTTATTTTTACGTTGCAACCTATGTTTGGGTATTAATGGTGACATACATGGTATTTTAATAAAATGGAATAACTTATGTTATCTCAATTATTTTAAACTGGGATTTTCCGCAACACAAAAACTTAAAGTGTTAAGAAAAAGTTTTAACTGATTATGGAAATAAGGGGATGTCACAGAACTCCACTCTTGTTCTTGTAGGAACCATGCTCTTATTACAGAAGGAATCTAACACTTGTCCCCGTAGGAACTCTACTCTTGTTCCTGTAGGAACCTTACGTCTCTTGTCCCCGAAGGAACCATCTATCTTTACATCTCTATCTTTGTTATGTGACTCATCACATAACACTAGTCCCATGGAGAATCAATCTTTTTGTCTCATCAATAGACATTCTAATCTTTTTCTTATAGTACTTAACTCATTAAGTACTTAATATCTATACGTGTCTAATAATATATTGACACTCTACACAATACCATTAATGTATAGACATACATATATACTCTTATGATTATACTGCCTACAATCATCTTCTATCTCTCGGGTATTAGCAAATACCCTTCTCATCCAAACTTACATACTCTTTGTATACATACATGCCCTGCTACATGTATCTTGTGCATACCTCTTACATACTCTTAATATGTGTATATGCTCTTATACATGTTCTTACATACATACTCGTCACCTATCTTTATCTCATTATTTGAGGACATTCACCCATGGCTGGTCCAAACATAATTTTATGCTCAGGGTGAGAAGAAAAAAGGGACCCTAACGTCATAAATATAATAAAAATTCAAAAGAAGACATGTTATTACAAAGTTCATTAAGATCAAATTTATCTAACATACATTTTTCTATAAATAATATTTTCAACACAATTACCAAATAAGCAATGCTATTACGAAGGGTTGTATGAATACACCTTATTTCTATCTCAAATTTGTAGAAGACTAATATCAAAGCATGCTGCAGAAATATCAGTAACAAAAGTCATAAATTTGATAAATAAAAGAAAAGGAAAAAATCCGATAACCAACAATTCTGATTAACACATTACCTTATCAAGTCAAAATGATACTTTAAAGCTAAAACTAAAAGAACAAGTAACAACAAACATGAGAAATTTTGGAACATAAAACTTATGATCATACAATTACATACAAAAATCTACAAACACATTACCTTATTTATTAAAAAATCTTAAACTTAGAGCAATGGGTTTCACAGTTCGGGCTGAAAAATGACTACAATAATTTGATATACAAACAAAAATCAGAAATACAACTTGAAAACTTTGAGAAACAAAAGTCATAAAAAAACTGATATACAAAACCATAAATAAAAATTATGGGTATGTCAAGACTCGATTCAGTTTTGAAATCTCCAATCGGTTCAAAAATTAGAAACATAAATTAGAAATAAAACTCATACTCGCATACTTTATATGAATTATGATATCTCATAATCTGGTTCAATAATCAACATAATCAACACATGGGAAGGCGAGATTGCAAGATTCAAGAAGTGAGGAGAATTGAATGCTGATGTGAGTAGGAATGTGCGAATGCAATTCACTTCATAAATCATCACAACAGAATACAAGATTAGTCTTCCGATCATTTTAGGAATGGTATTAGTCTTCTGATGAACAAGAGAGAAACGACTAAACGAGAGTGATAATGACGAGTTTTGAATCGATAATGGAGCGGTATAAGATGCATCGTGAACATTATTATTCTTGAACTATTCATCGATTCACAAGGCATTCTCGCGTGATGTAGGTGATGATTCAATTATCGAGGATGACGTTTTGATTATCGATTCATCGTCCTTTTTTAGAACAACAAACAAGATTCAATGCCCTAATTCGCGTTTTCTACATTCCCACTTCAGATGAAATACGTTCAGTGCTTCCTGCAGGCCGACTTGCTTACTTTCTTGGGTTAATTTTAGGTTGGGCTAACTTGGGCCTCAAAAAAACATATACATACATTAATTTCTTATATATACACTATATGGCCTAGAAATATTTGGCCCCTTAAAGACATGGGTCATGGGCGGTCACCCGGGTCGCCTACTGTTAGGGTCGGGCCTGCATTCACCTAAAGTTTCGTGTCTTTTAACCTCCGTAATAAGAAAGAAACCAAGAAGAAACCCCAACGTGCCTAAAATCAATGAGTTCGATCTTTGTCAACTTTAAACCCTAAAATTTTACCCCCATAAAAACTTATGTCGATGGTTGAATGTGGTTCATCAGAAAGTTCATATCTCGATCGTAGGAATATAGGGGGGGGGGGGTGGGAGTTGATACCAAAACTGGTGTTGAAACTCCTCATGTGAACACAATTATCTTTCCACACATAGTAAGATGAGATAAAGAAGTAAGCAGGAGAGGTGTCGCAAAAGAGGGTAGCAAAGTAGGGGTGTGCAAAAAAACCAAAACCAAACCAAAAACCGAAAAAAAAAACCCAGAAAAACCGAAACTGGAAAAACCAAACCATTTGAAAAACCAATGGATTGGTCTTTGTTTTTAGAAAAACCGATTTTTTAGGTTCGAAATGGTTTTTCTATATCTAGAAACCGAAAAAAAAACCGAACCGAACCAAAATACACAAAATGACGTCGCTTTATATATAAATATCACACCATTAATAAAGTAATCCATCAAATAATAACAATTAATATTCTATGGTGTAAGTGAAACGTCTATATGATAGGAGAGGTTAGATGATTAAATATTTAAAAAGAATTTAATCACTTACATCTCATATCGATTGTAAGATTCAAAAATAAAGATTTTTTTTATACTATAAAATGAAGGGAAATAGTTAACTTAATCATCCCACATTGATTATTTGTAAATGAGAATGCCTATAAACAATAGACACCATATATATATATATATATATATATATATATATTAATTTCAGTTTTATTTAAATGGATGAGACATATTATATATTTGTATTGTAGTATATATTAAACAAGTATGAACTTTTAAAATGCAATGAGTCAAGTCTAATAATTTATTAACTAAAAAACTGAAAAATCAAAATAGAAAAAAACCAATGATTTAGTTTTTCCAAAATAAAAACCGTTTTGGTTCAGTCCAAACCATGCTCACCCCTACAACAAAATGGTGAAGATGATTGGTAAGTTACTATTCATTGTTCAAAAAAATATAAAACCCAACTCTTTGATCTCTACTTTCTAAATATTTTTTTTGCTGTAGCTGCTTTCTAGAGTTTTTTGTTTTTTTTTTCAGCCGTAAAACAGTTATAATGGTAAAATTGGTAACCGGTAACGGCCAAGAGAGCAAACATGTTTCGGCCCGTAAAGCCCAAAACGTTAAAACAATTAGGCTGAACAGAAGCCCAAATGTACCAGACGAGAACAGAAGTCGGCGTACACGTAAGATGTTGTTGCTTCTTGCAAAGCGAACAGACAAAGGCAGGGCAGCCTTTCGGAGATATCAAGGGACTTCATCTCGACCACTCCGAACTTCCTTATTAACGTCCCTCTTCTCATGTTCAACTCACAAGTCGACCGATCCATAGCTTCCGTCCATCTGTATCTACGCGCACAAACTCATATACACTGTGCGTGTAGTCTACCAGTACCATGGCAACGTTTTCTCCATCGACACATTGTCCATCGTCATCGGCTTATTCGAATAGTTCGTCCATCATTAATGGTAGTAATCGACTTCATCAACGTATAGGGCTATCCTCAATTCTTCCCAAACGATGTCGTTCAAGAAAGTTGTCTCTACAACAATCATCCAACGGGGTCTCACTCTCGAAAGCTGTTCATGTTCAAGATGGTTAGTTAGTTTCCTTTCCTTGTTATACCTAATTATTACCGTTTCTTTTCACAAAATCTATATTCTCAATTTGTGCTCATGGGTTATTCAAGCAAGCATTTTATATTTGGGTTGACCTTGATTGATTATAAATTCAAGGGGGTTTGATGTGTGATTTCAAGTTGCCTTGGTGTTAATTTACCTTTTCCAAGATCAACCACTCAGTTTCATACTAGCAAAAGAAATTTGATTATGAAATTTCAGGAGAAAATTACTTATATCCCCTAATCTCTTAAATAATCAGAATTTGTAGAACATTCAGCAGATGAAAAACCATCAATATATAGGGTTGATTATCTGGTTATAATTATTCAGTAAAACATAATGATCATCTATCTGTTTGAATCTTGTACCTTTTTCTATGACTGTATGCACAATTGCCCATGCTTCTTTATTATATTTTTTTGTATGTCTCTAATCTTGAACATACATTATCAATAAAATAAAAAAATTGAATCTGTTCAGGACAAGAAATGGGATGCTTTTTCCAACATGAAAATGCAACATCCGAGGTTCGGATGTTGACAAAGTTATTAGCTAAAGGAACAACAGCAAAACTATGTATAAGAGTAGAATCCAAGAGATCTCACAAAGATGAGCTAAGAAGCCTTGGTGCTTCAACCCATTGTAGAATCCTTTATATATGCATTGACTGTATGGGTACACATGGATATGGGATTTGGGAATATATTAGGGAGGCTATTGGTATTTTCTTAAAACGTACGGATTAATTTCAGTAGTAGCTTAATCGATAACCCCATGAAATTTACCAATGTTTTCTCTTTTTGGAAGTTTTCACCATAACATATATAGAAGTTTTTGTTTTTAGTTTTTAGCTATTAATCTTATATATACATATAGGTGCTACAAACATGAAAACATCCCCTGTTGAAAATGATGATCCTGTTAAGATATTGAAAGATGGAATATTATCCGTACCTGTGGTACCACCCCCAGAAGAAGTCAAAGACATTGCAAGCTTTGATTTTGATAAAGACAAGTCTACTGTCAGTATAACAGTTGTTGGAGCCTCGGGTGATCTTGCAAAAAAGAAGATCTTTCCTGCACTTTTTGCACTTTTTTATGAAGGCTGCCTCCCTGAGGTTCGTGTTTTTTCTCTAACCTTGAATTCAAGATTTCAACCCATTTACCATTTTGGATTTAATTGTTTTATATTTGCTAACTGTCAACAGCATTTCACGATATATGGATATGCACGAAGTAAGATGAGTGATGCCGAACTTAGAACCATGGTCAGCAAGACACTTACATGCAGAATTGATCAAAGGTGAACACATCTTTTACTACTACTATTTCTTTGTCAAAAAAAAAAAAAAAATTCTTGGGTTTTGATAAATGTTTGAATGGCATATTTTAGGGAGAACTGTGGTGAAAAGATGGATCACTTTCTTGAAAGATGTTTCTATCATCCTGGTCAATATGATTCTGAAGAAAACTTTTTGGAGCTTGATAGAAAGCTCAAGGAACACGAGGTAATGTATATTTATATATATACATATGATACTCACACTGTTTGCAAGATTTATAATTTGAGAATATCTGATTTTTATGTAGGCTGGAAGGGTTGCAAATCGTCTGTTCTATCTATCAATTCCACCAAATATTTTTGTAGATGCAGTCAAATGTGCCAGCTCATCTGCATCATCTGCAAATGGATGGACAAGGGTAATTGTGGAAAAGCCATTTGGTCGGGATTCTGAATCCTCTGCTGCATTGACAAGGTCCCTCAAGCAATACTTGGATGAAGACCAAATTTTCAGGTAAGTTTAGTAATTTTCTAACACTTTTTGTTTTTGTGTATTGTAACAAGATTTTGATTTTTTTTTTTTATTACTATCTTGCAGGATAGATCATTATCTTGGGAAAGAGCTAGTGGAGAATCTTTCAGTCCTTCGATTTTCCAACCTAATTTTTGAACCCTTGTGGTCAAGACAATATATAAGAAACGTACAATTCATATTTGCTGAAGATTTTGGCACTGAAGGGCGAGGAGGGTAAGCATTTCTTTTTTTTTTCTTCATATTTTTATGTTGTTTCCAAGGGACATTTGCTCATTTTCCCTTCTTTTTTAGATACTTTGACAATTATGGAATAATTAGAGACATTATGCAAAACCATCTGCTTCAAATGTTGGCTATTTTTGCCATGGAAACCCCTGTGAGCTTGGATGCAGAAGATATCAGAAACGAAAAGGTAAACTTTTATTTTAACATTGAAAATGAATTGTTTTCTATGTATATATATATATTTTTTAAATCTAAAAAAAAAACAGGTGAAAGTTTTACGTTCCATGAGGCCTCTGCGACTTGATGATGTGGTGGTAGGACAGTATAAGAGTCACACAAGAGGGGGTGTTAAGTACCCGGCTTATACAGATGACAAGACTGTGCCAGCTGGCAGTCTAACACCAACTTTTGCTGCTGCTGCTCTTTTTATTGATAATGCCAGATGGGATGGAGTGCCCTTTTTGATGAAAGCTGGAAAAGCTTTACATGATCGAAGGTTGGTTTGTGTTAATAATTTTTTTCTTCTTTTTTTAATCATGACATATATATATATTATTATATACAGGGCTGAGATACGAGTGCAGTTTAGACATGTACCTGGTAATCTGTACAACAAGAATATTGGGACAGATCTTGACCTGGCAACAAATGAGCTTGTGATCCGTGTGCAGCCTGATGAAGCCATATATCTCAAGATCAACAACAAAGTCCCTGGTTTGGGGATGAGATTGGACCGAAGTAATCTTAATCTTCTCTATGCAGCAAGGTAGGTGCCAGCTAAAAATTCTTTTTTTTTTTTTTAAAAAAGAAAAAAAAGAAAAAAAGGGAGGAGGTTTTTGATGAGATATTGGAAAACAGGTACTCAAAGGAGATTCCTGATGCGTATGAGAGACTTCTTCTGGATGCAATCGAAGGAGAAAGAAGGCTTTTTATACGGAGTGATGAGCTGAATGCAGCCTGGTCTTTATTCAGTCCTGTACTGAAGGAGCTTGAAGAGAAGAAGATTGTGCCCGAGTATTACCCGTATGGCAGCCGGGGTCCGGTTTGCTCCCACTATCTTGCTGCCAAGTACAAGGTTCGGTGGGGTGATATTGGTTCAGACCAGCAGTAATTCAATGTTTCTTTTTCTTTTTCTTTTTGTATTCACAAATTTGGAGGGAGATGAAAGTTGGCTTGCTTCATTTTTTTAGATTTTTTTTAGAGTGTAAGGAAATAAATAGCAACAAGCCGACATAAGATATGTTAAAACTAAAAGGGTTTAATTAAGGTAAGTTTGTGTCTTAATCTTATATTCTTGTTGTTGTATACTATGTTTTTGAATCCACTTCTCTTTGGTAATACTTATTGCATTGTTTTTCATTTTTAGTTTTTTTGTATTGGTTGGTTAGTTTCTCCCAGAATCTTATATGATTTATAAACTACTCAAATATTTCATCATATAATATAATGATTCCATGTAAAAACTTTGTTGTTTACGGTATGAGCTTATTTGTATGATCACTATTGCTGATATGCTCCTTCTAAATCTGACCTTATATCCGTAGCTGATGAACTAAAAAAAAATATAGGTAATTTCATGTTCCCATGATTAGGTAAAAGGTAAATCATAGAACACAGTCTAGATATTTGAGATTGCAATACTTGTTTTAGTAGAAACAAGTTCTTAAAGGGTATTTATTGTTTCTTTCGGCATTCTGCATACATCACCAAATGATATGGACTTGTTTCAGTTTTAATAAATCATTAATTATTTTTGGAACCATGAATAATATAATATTTTCAAATGTATTTTCTAATAATAATGATCCACAAAGAAATCACCGTATTGTATTGTGTTACTAGGTGTGAAACCCGTGTATTACACGGGTTGATTTAAAAAAAATTTAAACATTAAAGTGTAAACATAAAATATTTTTTAATGTATAACTTTAAAATAAATAAGATACATATTTATTGCAATTTAATATCATATATATCATATTTAATACTTTACATATATAAGTATATGACTTTAATTTTAAAAATTGAAATAAACCAAAAATTGACAAGTGGATAATATTTATTTCTAAAATACCACAAAATGACAAGTGTCAAAATTAATGAGAGGTTGACATATGACAAAAAAAACCTTCATTTATTAAAGAGTATTTTATCTAATTGTAAATTAAGCATTAACATACATATACATGGTAAATGCATATCATACACGTTTATAGATGACATGTTGAAAACCACTTTTTGTAGACAGTATAATAGCTTTGGAAAAGCATGTGGAGGGAGGATAACGAATCTATAAATAATAAATAATAAATGCATATCATACACGTTGTTGGTTTGCCTGAATATTTTCATAATCTACAGTACACCATTAATATTTAATAAAATCTAAAATTTGGATAAATAAAAAAGTTAGCTATTTTTTCGGTCTATTCAAAACGCAAACCCTCCCTATCTCATTCCCTCCATCTTCATACCTATGCATGTACCTCTCTCTTCCGATTTTCCTCTTTCAAAGGCGTTTCTATCTCCATACTGCATATACCTTTCTCCTTCTTTCTCTCTCTGTACATAGATAGATAGATTCTACACACCAAATCTGAATCACCACCATTCCATTTCTCCCTTTCATATTTACAAATACATGCTTCCCTTGATCAATGGTTGATTCAAATAAGGAATCAACAGATTCTATCTCCATAGACCATTGTACGCACAAAATCACTGTCATTTCTCTTTGGCATTAGATTGATTCTTCATCTTTCTCCCTCATATTTACAAATATATGTTTCCATTGATTAATTGTTGATTCGGGAGACTGAATGAGGAATCAAGAGATCGAAGGTTCTGACGATGACGATATGGCGTCGTCGGCACGACAAGGAGGTGGGAGCTACGGCCCAGTTGTCGCCCATGATAATGATCCTGTCGTCCTCGAGATGTCATCCATTGATCCTGGATCTTCATCTTCCTTGAAGTTAGTTTTTCTCCTTTTTATGTTCTCCTCGTCTCCGTCTGTGTTTTTAACGTTCATATACTACTTGGAACAATCAAGGGTCGGACTAGAGAAATTAAGGAATAAGAAAGAAGAAAATCAGCAAATTGAAGTTGTATAGGTTTGACATCGAAAAATATGCATAGCTAGTATATATTAGTAACTGCTTTCATGTAGAAAACTTTGATACTTAGAGTCTATTTACAGTATAAATAAGATGCAATAGCAGCCTGAAAATTCTTGTCATATTGTGAGAACAATCCCAATTAACATCATTGATGTCCCAAATGTATACCATACTTATTTTAGAAAGAAAAAAAGGTACCATAATTCAATTGAATATGTGAAGAGGTATTTTTTGTGATTCGAGTCCATGATCTTCTCTTAAACATTACTAGTGAAAAGGAGATTAGAAAATAAATGCTCCATAATGTGTTGAACACTTCCACATCAAGCAGTCTCACTTTGTGAAGTGTTGTTCAGTTGAGATCCCATTTCTCCTTATGTCTATTCAACTGTTTTTTCATTTAAAAGAAACTTCAATTGAAGTCTTTAGTTACCTAAGTAGACTGTAAAAAGGGTTTCACATGGCAACATGTTGTATATGCTTTGGTAATAGCTTGAAATATTAGATTATGTATGACAGGAAAGTAAAAACTAGGCAGACAAGCACGGGTGCCAGAGAAGAACCAACACGTAATGACCGAGGAGGAGAAAATGGTGGTCGGGGAGAATCTAAACTGGAATTATTTGGATTTGATTCTCTCGTAAATATCCTTGGTCTTAAAAGGTACAAATTATTCCTTTTGGTATGTATGCTTATTTGATAATTTTACATCAACTTAAGTTTTGTACACTTTGGTTGTGAGCTATTGATCACTACACACTACACATGGATAAAATAAATATCTTCAATGTTCTTTATTATTACTAACTGAATCTACAATGAATGGTGGTTGTATTTGTATTTGTATTTGATCTGATGGTGGGAAACTGTGATACTCATACTATAACAAAATAGGCTATTAATTTGCACAACTGTCATTTATTTCATATCTCTATGAAATATGCTCTTTTGATGAAAAAGAAAAATCAAAACTATGTTGCATGTTGTTCTCTCTTTTAGGAGATTTTGATCTCTACTCTGGTTGACATTAGTTTTTTATGTTCAATCACTTGTTTGTTTTGTTTTGTCATTGATGTTTTGAGCTTCCCATATCAGCATGACAGGAGAGCAGATCTCTGTGCCTAGTAGTCCCAAAAACGGTGAGGGTCATTCTGTTGCTGACCAAATTCCAAAGGTACTCTGCTCAAAAGTAATTGGTTTTGAGTCTACCCTAACCTAAAACTGGTTTCAGTATAATAAATAGACACTTGAAGGTTCTCATCCTAAGTGTTGGGTTGGCTATCATAATTCATGTCCTTTGGAATTACTTAGTGCAGGTAAGCAATGGACACAAATTGGGAACAATGATGGGAGTCTTTATTCCATGCTTGCAAAACATTCTGGGAATCATCTATTACATCCGATTTTCTTGGTACATAACATAAATTTTTGTGCAAATGTTTTGAATCTTCTTTTATCTTTCTACCAGGAATATGAATATTCTTGACGGGATTATGAGTATAATGTGAATTGAAACTTGGCAGGATTGTTGGCATCGCTGGCATAAGCCAATCCCTATTGTTGGTTACCTTATGTGGCTTGTGTACTATTTTGACTTCTGTATCATTGAGTGCAATTGCAACTAATGGTGCGATGAAGGTGGATATTCTTGGTTCCTTTAATATATATATATATATATATATATATATATATATATATATATATATAATATCGATGATGATATTGATTTTGTGATTTTGTTTTTCCTTTAGGGTGGAGGACCTTACTACCTCATAGGTCGTGCCTTGGGGCCTGAAGTTGGAGTGAGCATAGGATTATGTTTCTTTCTAGGAAATGCAGTTGCCGGTTCTATGTATGTCAGAATATATACTTACTTACCATCCATCATCATCATGTTGCTTATAGTTGACCTTTTGTAGGTATGTCCTGGGAGCAGTGGAGACATTTTTAAGTGCTGTCCCAGAGGCTGGCATTTTTAGAGGTAGTTATTATTATTATGTACTATATAAGTTGAAAATAATCAAAACAAAACTTTGAAAATATAGTTGTGAAATTTGACAGAGACTGTGATACAAATAAATGAAGCGGGGGTTGAAGAACCAATTACAACTCCGAGTGTACATGACTTGCAAATTTATGGGGTTGTGGTTACAATCATTTTAGTTTTTATAGTTTTTGGTGGTGTAAAAATGATTAACAAGGTCGCACCAGCCTTTCTTATACCTGTAATATTCTCTCTCCTTTGCATCTTCCTCGGGATATTTCTCGCACGCAGGGATAACGAAAGTACTATTTCCAAACCCTTAACCCTCTTATCCTCTCCAAAAACCATAATTGTAACTAACCAACCTTACTTTTTTCTTAATACAATACAATACAATAGTTGGAATCACTGGGTTGAGTTCAGACTCTTTCAGAGAGAACTGGGGTTCCTTTTACCAAAAAACAAACGATGCTGGAATACCTGATCCTGATGGTGAAAGATACTGGAACTTCAAGTAAGTTTCAGAATCATGTAACTACCAAGTATCAACAAAATTTTTATATTGTTAACTTTTTTCCATGAAAAAGTGCATTGGTAGGGCTTTTTTTCCCTGCTGTAACGGGAATTATGGCGGGGTCTAATCGTTCAGCCTCATTAAAAGACACACAACGGTCCATTCCTATTGGGACATTAGCCGCGACACTCACCACTACTTTCTTGTACATAATATCTGTATTCCTTTTTGGATCTGTTGCCACCAGGGAGAAACTTTATACAGATAGGTAACAAACAACTTTTTAATAGTATACTTTTTTTTTGGGTTAAAATAACTTTTTTAAGTTTTTATACAGATTACTGACGGCTACTATTGCTTGGCCGTCTTCAACAATCATATACGTAGGCATTGTACTTTCAACTCTAGGTGCGGCCCTACAGAGCCTTACGGGGGCCCCACGTCTTCTTGCAGCAATTGCAAATGATAACATCCTACCTGTTCTTAACTACTTTAAGGTTCCGGATACCGGTGAACCTCATGTGGCAACCTTGTTTACAACACTACTGTGTATTGGGTGTGTCATAATTGGGAATTTGGACCTCATCTCCCCAACCATAACCATGTTTTATCTTCTGTGTTATGCGGGTGTCAATTTATCATGTTTTCTTCTCGATCTCTTAGATGCGCCTAGCTGGCGTCCTCGCTGGAAGTTTCATCACTGGAGTGCATCTTTATTTGGAGCATGTCTATGTATCGGTCCGTATATGATCTAAGCTGAATAGCTGATATTCATTTTATCTAAATTCTAAAATAGGTTTATTTGTTTGATTCTTTTTAACTGTATATGATTTGGTCAATGCAGTAATCATGTTTCTGATTTCTTGGTCATTTACGGTGGTGTCCCTAGCTCTTGCTAGCGTAATATATTGGTATGTCAGCATTAAGGGAAAAGCCGGTGACTGGGGAGACGGTTTAAAGAGCGCTTATTTTCAACTAGCTCTTCGTAGTCTTCGATCTTTAGGAGGTCAGGTCGTGGTCGTCTAGTCTATATAAATATTGGTTCTTATACAATATATATATATATATATATATATATATATATATATATGTGTGTGTGTGTGTGTATCTAACCTTGTTGTTTTTAATTTTAATTGGTTACAGCTAACAATGTCCATCCTAAAAACTGGTACCCGATACCCCTAATTTTCTGTCGACCATGGGGTCAGCTACCGGAAAATGTACCTTGTCATCCGAAGCTTGCTGATTTTGCCAACTGTATGAAGAAAAAAGGCAGGGGGATGTCCATATTTGTGTCCATTCTTGATGGGGACTACTATGAGTGTGCCGAAAATGCCAAAAGCGCATGCAAGCAGCTCGCTGCGTACACCGACTATAGACAGTGTGAGGGTGTGGCGGAGATAATCGTGGCCCCGACCATGGCCGACGGTTTCCGAGGGATTGTGCAAACGATGGGGCTTGGTAATCTTAAGCCGAATATAGTGGTAATTCGTTACCCTGAGATATGGCGTCGGGAGAATCTGAGGCAGATTCCGGCCACTTTTGTTTCGATAATCAACGATTGTATTGTTGCTAATAAAGCGGTTGTGATAGTGAAAGGGCTCGATGAATGGCCGAATGAGTTTCAACGACAGTACGGGACGATCGATTTGTATTGGATCGTCAGAGACGGCGGTCTCATGTTGCTTCTATCTCAACTTCTTCTAACAAAACAAATATTTGAGAGTTGCAAGATTAGGGTTTTTTGTGCAGCTGAGGAGGATTCCGATGCGGAGGAGCTTAAAGCTGACGTCAAAAAGTTTCTTTATGATCTTCGAATGCTAGCTGAAGTCATTGTGATTTCAATCAACTCGTGGGACCATCTGAGCGGCGCGTCTCAAACTCAAGATGAATCGTTGGAGGCGTTTACCAAGGCTCAAGGGCGGATTAAGGATTACTTGGCAGAGATGCAACAAAGGGCTGAGAAGGAAGGGAAGCCGTTAATGGCAGATGGGAAGAATGTGGTTGTGAATGAGCAACAGGTGGATAAGTTTCTTTACACAACTCTTAAGTTGAACTCTACCATTATGTACCACTCCAGAATGGCCGCGGTGGTGCTTGTCAGCCTTCCGCCTCCGCTACTCAACCACCCGGCCTATTTCTACATGGAGTATATGGATTTGTTGGTGGAGAATATTCCTAGGATTTTGATTGTTCGAGGTTACCGTAGAGACGTCGTCACTTTGTTCACGTAGCCCAATTTCACTACTAACACAAGGGTATATAGTCGCATCGTAGATATTTGTTGTAAAGTTAACGTTAAATTCATTTTTTTTATTTTTTTATCAGTGATTGTATTCAGTTGTATATTCTATAGAGAATTCATGCTTTTCCCAATTATTAATTTTCAATTATAACCTTTTTTATATTGGGTTTAATGTTCAAGAGTTTCCTGAGAGGGGATAAATATCGAAGGCCTTGCTGTGGAAATATTCGATTAATGACATAAGCTGCATCTTCATAGATTCGGCCCAAAAACGGCTTGGAATATTTTTTTGTCGTGGATCATACTCCCGCGAAGGCTGTAGGGAGTGGTGTCATAAAAACCGCACTCCATCCTTTGACATGTAGTAACCACATCATTTATACCACACTTTTGTGTGGTTCGTTACCACACCTAGGATGTGAAAACAATGGTAAAGAAAGAGAAAGGTGTGTGTGTGTGTGTGAGAGAGAGAGAGAGAGAGAGAGAGAGAGAGAGAGAAAGTGTAACATACACGTTCAATTATCGTCTTTTGTTAGTTTAAAAAATGAATATTATTAAATATTATATGGTTTTGAGCATTGAGTTCTAACAAAATAGTTTTATGAGATTTGAAATAAAACTATGTTTAGAATCATTCCGGAAGTATTGGAAGTCTTACGAGACTCCAATCAAAAGTCAAATATTGAAATTAACAAAAATGTAAAATTTAAGTTGAAAATAAGTAAAAATAATGTTATTGAAAGTTGTAAATTATCTCGTTAGAAACGTTTAGGCGAAAACCTCACTGAAATCCGAGTTATAACAAAGAAGTTATTACTTATTGAAGTTTCGCGACACAACCGACACAACACCATATGACGTAAAAACTGAGTTTACGATAAACTACTTTTTAGCCTTTTTGATCTAAACGAAAGTTGTAGTATTCGTTAAACCGAGAACTTTCATAAAAAGAATATCCAAATCTAACTTCGTATGAGGAAGTTATGATTTTTCTAGGAATCGACATAGCAGTACACAACCTGAAACTCAAAATAAAGATCGAGTAATTTTTAGCCGATACAACCTAAACGAGAATCGAAGATCTCGTCAATAGTAGTACAAAGGTAAAAAGACAGATGAAAATGAACGTCGAATGAAGAAGTTATGAATTTTTAACGGACTTTTCATGTCCCGGTCCGTTAAAAATATAATATTAAAAATAAAGTCAAAATTAACCGACGGAGTCTAAACGAAAGTCGTAGACCATATTTTCACCTACGCATACATATAAAGAACGTCAAAATGGAGCCTGTATGCGAAAGATACGAATTTTTGAAGTTTTGGGCACAAACTTCGAGGCTGGTCCGAAAGAGTACGCCCAGCGTACTCGTGAAAGTGATTCGGAGTCCGACAACCTCCATACTCCTTCGCATGAGAGCCACGTGTCGTAGCCTTGACGTGTCCGAGCTAATCCACTCCGTACGCCCAACGAAGAGATGTGCGAGGCGGTACGCCTCGCGTACCGAGGAAATTACGCCCAACGTAATGAGGAGCTTCGGTCCCCTATAAATAGCGATCGAAGCCATCCGATTTTTGTTTACAACTTTCACTTATCTCTCCCTCTACTTTCCTTTATGTTACATTAAATACCCCTAAATTTAGAATATCATCCTAGCATCGTAAGCAAGCCCCGGAGTGCCCGAAGATCCCGAGAAAAGAGTTTTTCGAGTTGAAATTCCGCCCGCGCAAGGCCCGGTTTTCAACGAAATCGCCGGTTTCGTCAAAGAAAGTCATTTTTAGAGATGAAGTGCTGCCCAAATCAACATTTTATCATTCGGTTATTTCAAGGTGAGTTCAATATAGGGACAATTATATGCTATGTGTTATATGTGCGATGTGCTTACCCGTGTTATTATGATAATGGAGCTATACCTTTGACCACGAAGTGAATGACTAAGCATCACTTTGGTATTGGTATGTAGCCTTTGTCCATGAAGTGAATGACTAAGCATCACTTTGGCATTGGCAGAAGGCTAGGTAGGGCTGAAAGCTTGTAAATTGCTAGCAAAATGATAATGAGAAATCGTTTATTTTCTATGTCACTTGGGCTGAAGTCTTATTGATGTATATCATGTTGAAATTTTTGTATTTCATTGATTGTAAATCTTTGAATCAGATTATTCATTGATAAGGAAAGCCTGTCATATGATACTCATCTGCCCTTGTTGTTCTTTGTCACCCTTTGCTTCTGTCATATATATATATATATATATATATATATATATATATATATATATATATATATATATATATGGCATAACATTATATTGTAACTGTTATTGAACTTACTAAGCATCACCGCTTATCCCTCTCAGTGGTTAATTATTGCAGGTGATAAGCATCCATTATAGTTATGTACTGTTAGAAGATGTAGAATATATAGTATTGTAGCTTTTGTATTTAGTGTATAAATTCATGGGAAGTTATGTAATATATAAAACTTTATAAAAACCTCGTTAGTCGGTTTGCATCTAGTCTTTTGTAATAAGACCATACATGTAAAATATGTTTATGAATATGCATGTCGCATGTTTGGAGTAATAAAGGGGTCTTTCAGTCATGGTATCAGAGCAGTAGTTTAAGTGAACTAAATACCACGGATTGATATTTAGACTTAAACAGTCGTAAATTTAATATATGAATGAATTCATTGCGAGTATATGGATACAAACCACAGGAAAGACTTAAGTAGGGTATATGCCTTAATTAATATTATATACTAATTGAATTGGTTTAGCATGCCTTAGGTTGAATACCTCACTTGCTATAGTATACACTAGCATAGTTTAAGGGAGATGCCTTATATGCCAATATGTGCTAAAAGATAAATAATATGCCCGAAAGCGCGGGCACGACTTGGAGATACATGGTGTCACTCTTTCTCTTCCAAAGCATCCACGTGTCGATATAACTGTTTATGTTTCTTCTATTCCATCTGCATGAAACTTTTCGAGGTGAAAAGGAGACCTACGATAGTTGACATCGATAACTTCATAAATAAACAGTCAAGGGATATGTCACACCCCCAAACCAGAACGGCGGAAACGTTCGGGGGCGGAGGACGTCATATTCAGTATCATAACAATTGCATAGTAAGGAAAGTACACACCACCAAATATATAAATATTTAAAAGTTTTTACATAATCGTAGTTGTTACATATTCAAAATATAAATACAATAACATGTTTCAAAAGAAGTCATTAACGCCAGAACGTTAATCCCCAAAAGATGATTTCCAAACCTGCTTAGCGGTTCCCTGAGAATACAAGTTATTTCAAAGAAAAAGTGTCAACAATTAAGTTGGTGAGTTCATAAGCGGTTTTGAGAAAATGTATGCCATTCCAAAGTTCATGCATTTTCCAAGAAAATCCCTTATTTTCTTATAAAAGTATGAAATGCATATGAATGTTTGTGTTGTGAATTGTAAATAGTTGCACCAGGAAAATCCCTTATTTTCATATTAGTTGATTGTTTTAGATACAAGAAAATCCCTTATTTTCCTAAAGTATCAGGCAGTCTCTAAGACCGAAAATCGCAAGCAAATGGCATGCTTAAAGGTTGAGACATAGTTTTATATAATAAAGCTATAAGAAGATCGCACTTGTTAGATGAATAATAGTTTTAATAGCTACTCGTTCATAGAATCAGAATACCATAATAATTGTCTATCCGGTGAGTTTTATAACCATAATAAACATAAGATGCCTGTGGCGACGGTCTTCAGGCGTCGAAACGTTTATGACAAACTGTCACCCAAAGGACTGTAGCTAACAGTCAGGGCGCGGGATCATGACTTCCAGTATCGATCTATACACATTTGACACGCTCTCCAAACGGAAGACTCTGGTTATAATAGACAGGACTTTAGGTGGTACCTTTTAACAAAAAGGTAGCAATGAAGATGTAATAGTCTAACGGATTCTCAACTAAATCTGTATTGAAGTGATAGTTTTGTATGCAATGTTTATCCTCTTTCATAATGTTTGACAAAGCATAAAATCATAAGTTCTTTGAATGCATAAAATAGTTTAACAAGGATGGCTACCCTGGATATATGCATTTGTATAAGTCTAACGCATGCAAAGTATAACAAGAGTTTTCACATTTTCACTCGGGATTAACCGGGTGTTTACTTGTATTCTCCCCCGAAATGTATTAAAAGTACATTATAAAGTATTTGAAGGTGTATAAAAGGGGTATGAACTCACTTGATGGCTAACAACAAGTTCACAAGTAATATGATGAAAAATCGTTTGTATGAAATGATTTCCTTTTCTACCGTGTTACAAAGGCGTGATGATGAGTTGAGTTTTCTTGTAAAAGCATCATGTTATAGTTGAAAATGGTTACTCTTGATATGATGTAGTATGCAAACGTATAAATAAAACATATTTCTATTTATACGACATATTGTATCCCAAGAGGGTAAAGTTGTGTTGTGAGGTGTTTTGCATGATAACAACTTCATATGATAGTTAAAACAACAGTATGAAAAGTATAGCAAAAGATCGATGTTTCACACGATTTTAGCCGTGTGTTTACTTTGTATTCCCCCCCCCCCTAAAAGTGTTTAAAAGCGGTTAAAACCGTATTTAAAGTGTGTTTGTAGGGGTATGAAATCACTTGATTGAAGTGGTTGTTTTGAAGTAGTCGAGAGAAGAATCGAGCAGAACTTTGACTAGAGAGAGTTGAAATCTCGGGATTCTCGGGGATCTCGGGAGTATAGAACTTCCTTCAGAGCTTGAGTATAAAACCCGGGGCTTCACGCAGGCAGTACTTCGACTGGAGAGAAGCAGTGTCTCGGGAACTTCTGGGCGTCGGGCCTTGCGTCGTGTTCCAGGAGTGTTATCGGGGCTTCGGGGTGGTTTAGAGGGGCTTAACAGAGAGTAGAAGTAGGAGAGAGGTTAGGAATGAGCAGCCAAGCTCGAAAGGCTTCGATTTCTATATATAGGCTAAAAATCGAAGTTCACGTCGTGAGTTTGTCCCAAATTTGCCATGGCATGCATCATCTGTCAAGTGGCTCTGAAATGCATCAGTCAGACTGTTCACGTCGTGAATACTAACAATTCTGACACAGCGTCGAAATTCGTGTCCTGAACTTCAGAAAATCATATCTTTCGCATACGAACTCCGTTTTTGACATTATTTATATCTACGCGTAGCTAAGAAAAGGCTATACAACTCTCGTTTAGACTTCGTCGGCTAATTTTGACTTTATTTTTATTATATTATTTTTAATAGGCCGGACCTAGAAAAGTCCGTTTAAATTCCATAACTCCTTCATCTGGTGTCCATTTTCGTCAGACTTTTTACTGTTGTGCTCCTATTGTCGGGATCTTCAAGTTTCGTTTAGGTTGTGTCGGCTAAAGACCGCTCGATCTCTATTTCGAGTTTTTAGTTGTCTACTACTAGGTCAGAAGCTTCGAAAAATCATAACTTCCTTATACGAAGTCGGATTTGGGCGTTCTTTTTATGTATGTTCACGGTTTAATGATATATATGACTTTCATTTAGATACCTAAGGCTAAAAAGTATATTATCGGGATTTCGCATTTTACGCTTAACAGTGTTTTAACGGTATTGTCGCGGATCTTCGATTGGTCATAACTTCTTCGTTATAACTCGGATTTTAGTGTTCTTTATATTTTTGGAAACCTCGTTACGATATATACCACTTGGTATATCCCACTTATTGTTTTATAAAAGTTAAATTTTGACCCTAATTTCGCTGGTGTTATAGGATATCGTAAAATAAAATGTATCAAGTGATACCATAAATAGTGTATTAATACCTATAGAGTGGTGTTATACATTCAATCTATGTTTGATTAAATAATAACACCTTTGGATGAATGTTGTGTGTTCAAAGTACATTCGGACAAGATGAATGTTTTGGTGTAATCCATGAAGTTGTTCCATCGTAGACTAGATTGAAGCAGTGATTGCTTACAGAGTTAGAAGAGCTGAAGATGGTGATAAATACTTCGAAAATATCAAAATCGATGTCGTGCAAGATTTAGAAGAATTCAATGAAGATCAAAGGAAAGGCTAACAAAGTTTTCAGACTCAATAGGCCAAGACTTTGCCTAACATTGTAATGTAGTATGTAGTTTGAGTGGTATGGTAAGAGCTGATATGTAACCCTATACAAGATGCTCAGATTTAGTATTTAATAATACTGAGTGACAATTGAATTCTATCACATCCTTATAAAAGTTCCATAGTGTGTTAAGCTGACTTTAACATACTTGATTAGGATGGTGAAATGAGGCATTTAGTTAGGCTGAATGACTTACTAGTTAGAGTAAGGTAGAGTACATAATTGAAGAAGATATAAACTCATAGTATGGGATGGGAAGAGATGTTGTTGTTAGGAATGACAAAGAACCAAGTCGAAGCTAGTAGAACATGTTGAGATGCAGTTAAAATGCAGACTTCCTATGATAAATTTCTATGAAGTAGACTTAAAAGATACACCCATGAGAAGAAAATTTTCTCATATAAAGGAACGACGATGTCATGAAAGGATAATGAAATGAATAAATGTGCATGGTGACTTGCATGAGTTAGAAGATGATACGGATAGTTGGAGACTGTTTGTCTCCATACTACTAGGGTAATTCTGGTATAGTTTGTCTTGCAGAGTAGACACTATCCGTGAAAGAATTTATATGAAGAATTTGGAAGTGAAATTCTTATCGACTTAGGAAAAATATTAGGACATGCTAGATCGAGCTTATGCATAAAAAGAATTCTAGAAGGTGAATTTAAGAAATCTAAGATATGTTGATAGAAACGTGAAATCCCTAGTTGAGTCTAGGAGAATGTAACGTCCCAAAAATACAGGCCACAATTTTCATTTTAAATTAAGTGGTTAACAAAACTTTAGCAGTAAGACATCATCCGAACATATCAATTCATAAAACATATCTCGTGTCTGAAAACCAAAGCATGAAAATAATCATAATGTCAGAGTACAATCCCATAACATCTCATAATGCGGAAAAACCAATGTGTGTGTATGATGTGTCGCTACCGCGCCAACTCTTTCCCCTTCGCTGAAGAGGTACCTGAAAACAAAACTGTAAACTGTAAGCACAAAGCTTAGTGAGTTCCCCCATCATACCACATACCATACAATCATATCACATACATACTGCCAGGCATTTTTGGGGTGCCCGACCTACCCGGTACGACCATTCTGGGATGCCGACCTACCCATGTCGAGCTATTCTGGGGTGTTGACTACCCTTCGGTCCTAACAACCGAACCTCGGGGACTATTTCACCCCCTACTACTACTATCACACATATCATAGCATAATCTATCGTCAGACATATCTGGGGTGTCCGACCTACCCATCGGTCCTAATGACCGAATCTCGGGGACCTTTCCCCCCTTCTACTACCTCTATCTCATATAGCATATCATGCTAGCAGCTAAACATATCATAACATATTGTTAGGCATATCTGGGGTGCCTAACCTACCCTTTCGGTCCTAACAACCGAACTCTATCACTATCACATATCCTATCATGCTAGCATATAACATATCATGTAGTAGCAACACAGATGAATATCACAAAGACAAACATCTAACATACGATCCTTACTGGTGGGCCGACATTGTGGCCGTAGACCCACCGCTACTGGAAGGTAACTCACCTCGAAAAGTAGTTGCTGAAGTCTGCTTGCTAGACGTCTGACTGCTGCACCGGTAATCCTCCGGCTATAAACCCATAAACATAGATTAGTCACTCATAAATACCCTTAGGTCAAATAACTGACCTACCCCTAGTCAAGGGTCAACTCCTTGGTCAAAGTCAACTTCCAGTTGACTGGACTCGCCGAGTCATGGCACAGACTCGCTGAGTCCCTCTCCTACTATCCCAACACTAACTCATTAAGTCCCTCTTCCCACTCACTGAGTCACCCTTAACCCACTACTTGGGACGATTAGACCGACTCGCGATCCGACTCGCCAAGTCCGAGAACGACTCGCCGAGTCCCACGAGCAGATCTCCTACTCGCTTCCAAATCCTCACCAGAGCATCCATCTTGAGGATTTGGGTTTCTGGGATTATTGCTACATGTTAAATTGCTAATTCCGCATGCAACTACGAAGGGTTGGACCTTCTACACTTAAACCCTTCTTAACTCGGTAACAGTTCATATGACTCGCTGAGTTTGAAGAACAACTCGTCGAGTTCCAGACAATCTTCATAGGACTCGCCGAGTCGTTCATCCAACTCGTCGAGTCTAAGACCATCTTCATAGAACTCGCCGAGTCCCTTCAACCCTCCTCCCATATAGACCAAATACGAGACATGCAACGGTTCCAAACCATAGATCTAAGCTCCTAGGGCATGCTTATCACGTAAAGTTGCAAACTTTACGTGCATGCATGGCCCTATGAGCTCCAAAAGGCAATTCCAAGCTCTTTATGAGGTCATACACTCAATAGGGACCTCAGTCACTTCAACCACAGAGACTTTACACTTCTAAGATGTCCATAAGGTCTAGATCCGAAGTCCTTTCAGAACATAGAGCATAACACATGGAGTTTGAGGTTTTAAGGCTTGAAAACCACCAATTAGGGACAAAAAGGGGATCTAATGAACTAGTGATCAAGGTAGGAACTTTTCTACTCAAATGGAAGCTTCTCACACTGTAGATTTCGGATCTACTTCCCCTCCTTGCACTCTTCAACCTCCTCCTTCTTCTTCTAAGCTCCAAACTTCCTTCACAAAGCCAAAAATCACTCACAAGAACAATATGGGGGCTAGGGTTTCGCTCTAAAGCTCTCTGGAAGTGTTAGGGACAAGGGAGGCCGAGTTAGAGTGTTTAAATAGGGTGCAAACACCCGGTTAGGGTTTTACTCATCCAGCACGGACTCGCCGAGTCTGGGACCCGACTCGTCGAGTCCCTCGCTTAAATCCCGTGCCAAAATCGCTCCTACTCGGCGAGTCGGGCCTCCAACTCACCGAGTCCAAGGCAAAATGAGAAAAATACATAACTAGAAATCGTACCAGGAATCTGGTGTTACAGAGAAATTTTTGTATGTACTTGTTTGAACACACTCAGGTGTGAAAAGTTGCTTTGTGAAAACTTTTGAATGGTGACTTGGAAAACTACGAAACAATATTTGGGATGAGTATGAGTAGGTGTGAATAGTAGTAAAGGCCTATACTACTGGAAGCACATGACTCACACTTGAATCAAGGAAAGTCAAAAGGTTACTAAGAAAATGATTTTCGTTCAGACCTTAGTGGTCATAAAGAATCTAGTCTGACTAATATAGATCTGCAAAGTGAATTGATTGGTTCAGAGAACCATGTCTTGTGTAGCGACGAAACTTCAGTCGGAAGATTGAAGAAGGAGATGGTCGAGGTAGTCAATAAAAGTATAACAACCTTCATTAAAGGATTAAGCAACCATTAGCTAGAAATGCTACTAGTTATGAAAATATTATATCACATTAGAACATGAAGGAAGGTTTCTTCTATGATAGTGTTTGACTAATAGAAATAAGAGTATGATTCGTTGTATGTCTTTTGCGTTATGAAATCAAAGGTCATTAGAATATGACCATTTGAATTATTGTTGTAGCAAAAGTGAAGACCTTATCTTCGGTTGAGTTTATAAATCGAATTTAAAAAGGAGTAAGAGTCTGCAATAAGAATTGAGTTTTTAACTCGGAGATTAGTACCGAAAGCCCAATAAAGAATGACGAGCAAGTGCAGATTTGAGCACCGCCATCAATTAAGTTTGAAGAGTTTGGCATTCATTTAGCTAAAGGTCGTACATTTTAGATTACCATAGAAGAGGCACACGAGGACCCGAAAGTTGTGATTGGTTCATTTCTCGTAAACTCTAGACCTGCTCATATCTTATTTGATTCTAATACCTCAAATTCTTTTGTGTCTCATGAATTTGCGCATTCTTTTCAAATTGCCTGTTATACATTCGCCTAATCCTTTCATGTAGATACCGCGGGAAGTGTATCATTACTTGCTGATAAAGTCTATAAAGATTGTGTCATAAAAATTGAAGGTTATAATTTTCTTGGTAACCTGATTCCTATCTCTTTACCCAACTTTGATATTATTCTCGGCGTGAATTGGTTGTCAAAGAACTGCACAGAACTCTCATGTTACAAAAAGATGGTACACATCCCTATCAAAGGGAAGGATTCTATTTTATGTCTACTGTAAACAAAGACTTAAAATCTTAAAAATAATCTCTTTCCTAAAAACTCGTCAACTTATATCAGAGGGGTATTCTACTTATCTAACCTATACAACTGATATCTCAAAAGAGGGGAAGAAAACTGTAAATGATGGTCCCATTGTTAATGAATATTCTGATGTTTTCCCCAATGATTTGCCTGGACTTCCCCCGGATAGGCAAATAAAATTCTGAACTGACTTTATGTCTAGTGTTGCTCCAATTGCCAAAGACTGCTAGACAAAATGATAACATTTGGGTAATTGTCGACTGACTAACTAAGAGTGCACATTTTCTTGCCATGCGTGAAACAACTCCAATGGATAAATATGCACATGTATACTTGGATGAAACTGTTGCAAGACATGGTGTGCCGCTAAAGATTATTTCCGATCATGATAGTAGCTTCACTTCTCATTCTTGGGCAAGCATGCAATGTAAATTGGGATCTCGTGTCACTCTCAACACAACTTATTATCCCCAAACAGATGGTCAGACGAATAGAAAAATCCAAACAATATAAAATATACTGAAGGTATATGAAGCACTATATGGGCGTAAAATGTAACATCCCTTTTAAAATAGAATAATTAAATAATAAACCCGAAACCCCAAGAAGTAATTTTATTATTATTTTAGTTTATTATAGCCCAAAAACAAATAATAATTATCGGGATGTTAGTTCCGGGGGTTAAAGCGTAATTAAGGGACTTATTTTGAAATGGTTTTGTAAGAGGATGAGGCCCTTTGGTATCATTTGGACCTAATATAAAAGAATTTATGGAAAGAGGGGGTTAAGGAGTAAATATCAGACTTATTCTGAGAAGGATTTTGGAAGCCAGGGTAGAAATGGTAAATTTTGGGATTTAATTTGAAAGAAAAGGTAAATTTTGGGATTTAATTTGAATGAAGAAGTATAAGGAGGTATTGGAAGCGTCAAGAGGGACAAAGTTTGAGAAGGGACGGTGCATATAAATGCATTACGCATGCATTTTAACCCTAACCCTAATCGGATGATTAGCCGCCACCTTATGCCTCCCTTCACACCAGCCGCCACCCTTCCCTCACCCACCTCCGACGCCGCCTCCGTAACACTCTAGTGAACCACCGAACGACTGTTGCCGACGACGACGAAGCTGGAAGTCGCATCGTTGAGGACCGCCACTGTTTCATCCACTGTCGGCGAAGAACGAGGACCAATGAGAAGGATCGTTGTGGCTGTTGGGAGAAGCCAGAGGAGCTGGAACATGACTGCCATCGTCGCGAAGCCTCCTTCTTTCCCGGCTCGTTGTTGTGACGCCACCATTCCTCACTTTCTCATTCTGAGAAGTCGCTACTGTCGTTGTTTAGTTCTCCTACTACTCTGGTCGTCATCCACCACCCCGAGGAGGCTGTCTTGGTGTGTTTCAGCCCGTGTGACGCAAGTGTGGGGGTGTTTTGGGTTGCAGATTGTGAGATAATGTGCGACGGACAGGAAAAGACTTGAAGATAAACCACCATGGCTACTAGCCATGGAGGTTGCCGCCTTCTTGTGTAACCATTGCCGCCGTACGCCACCAGATGAGTGGCTGGACTCGTTTACAAACAGAAGAGCGTGTGTGTGGCTAGTTGATCTGATTTCACAAGAGGGCCACCACCACCATCGTGAGGTGGTGGCTGCCACCTCCGGCCACCACCAGCCAACACAAGGTGGTTGTGTGTATGTGTGTGTTCTTTGGGGTTTAGCATTGTACATTGTAACAAATAAAAGTGAAATAATGAAAAGAAAAAACTCAAACCACCACCGTAGGGTGGTGGCTGCCGCCAGCGACTGCCGTGTCGGGTGGCGGTGTGTTGTGCCCTGTTGTGTTTGATTCGTTTGGGATGCATGAAACCTTGGTGGGCCTAATGAGGTCATAATGAGCCCAATGAAACCCTAATTGACCTAATAAAACCCTAATGGGCCTAATGAGGCCCAAAGTGACCTAAAAGCCCAACCAATTGATTGATGGGCTAGTATTGGGTTGGAAACCCCAATTAGGGTTTGGAAAACCCTAATTTGTGGAAATTGATCGGGACACACACACGGGAATCATTTAATAACTTGAAATATTAAATAATAATCATTGGCAAAAATTAATCTAAAGCAATATTGGACTTAATGGATTAAGTAGGAACACTTAACCCTAATCGTCATTTCATGTGAAAACCCTAATTTCACATAGGCCTTGAGTTGGGCTTTGGCGATTGGACTATTAATGGGATTTCCAAAAATAAGCAAATGGTCTAAATAATTATATGGGTTTTAGGATAAGGCCCATGTGAGAGTCTTGGCCCCAATTTGGAAAATTGGGCCATTGATGGGCCATAATTGGGCCTTTGTGATTATGTGATAATGGGTCATGGGAATTGGATTGGAATAATCGGATGGGCCTTAAGGAAAGACCATATAGAGGGCCCAATTTGGAAAATTGGGCCATTTGTTGGGCTTTAGCCCATTGGTTGACTATTGGGCCTTTGGAGTGTGAGTTGGACCTTAGGCTTGGAACCCAATTATTAATTAGGTGTTGTTTGATGTTGACAACTTGGGAATCTGCCAACCAGCAGCTGGAGTTTTGTCTGCGGGACTTCAGCAGTGCGCCAGGTGAGTTTTCCTCACTATACTCAAGGGTCTAAGGCACCAAGGCCAACCCTTTTGATTGTTATCTAGTTATGATATGCTAGTATGATCCATTAGATTGGTATCCTAGAGGGTATGATAATATTATGTGGTATGTGGTATGATATGTTAGTTCGATATCCTATAGGGTAGGATAATATTATATGTTATGTGGTATGATCTAGTAGATCAGTTTGTTGTCTATAGACTGTTATGTGATTATCTGTTATATGTGCACATGTTTGTTTGGCGGTTGAGGCTTATCTGCTTTGTGCGAAAGCCAATAGACCTGGGCATTCCAACCTGTTGGTTGTGGGTCGTGAGTATTCCATCCCGAGGATGATTGAACTCATAGTATGTGGGTATTCCAACCTGTTGGTTGTGGGCCGGGGGTATTCCAACCTGATGGTTGATTGGACCCATAGCGTGTTAGCATTCCAACCTGTTGGTTGAGGGTCTGGGGTATTCCAACCTGATGGTTGATTGGACCCATAGTGTGTTGGAATTCCAACCTGTTGGTTGAGGGCCTGGGGTATTCCAACCCAATGGTTAACTAGACCCATAGTATGTTGTTTATGATTATGTGTGTATTGTTGTAGGTATGAGTATTTTGGGGGAACTCACTAAGCTTTCGGGCTTACAGTTTCAGTTTATTGTTTCAGGTATATCAGGGGATTATGGCAAGGCAAAGGTGTGGTCGTACAACTCCTCACTTTTTATGACTTGGGTTTCTGGGATACTCTGATATTAAATTATTTTGAAAACATTTTGTAATATCTAATGGCTTTTGGATGTTTGGAAAAGTTTTAAATTGGCTTGATTTTTATGGGTGTTACAAGTTGGTATCAGAGCCTTGGTTTGAATGAATTGGAGGCACATTCGTGTGAATCTAATCTCAAATCAAGGAAAGCTTTTCAAAATGTTTTTTTTTTAAATTGTTTTCAAAATAAGTAAAGGAGGATGCTGGGTGTACGATCAGCCGGAGCCAGTAAGTAGACCCCAAAATACCATACAGTATTTGATTATGTGACATGTTAGAACTGATGGGTTTTAGGCATAAGAACAATCCTATGTGCTCATACAAACCCTAATGCTTGGATCTAGGTTTCTCTATTGTACATGCTTTGAATCCAAGACTAATAAACTTAGATCTAACAAATTACAAACTGAATTAGGGTTTATAGAATTACCTTTGATTGTTATATAGTAATAACAATCAATTCCTTGCTTGGATTGGCCTTAGAAAGCTTAGTGCCTCAAGTGCTGCACCTCTAATGGAGTCACAAACACCATATACAACTTGGATGAAGAGGAGAAGAAAGGGGAGGCACCAAAAACGGCTTGAAACCCTAATGGAAGACTTGTCCACGTTTTTGGGGCATAGGGGCCCTTTATATACATGTAGGCTATTAGGGTTTACAACTAGGAAACCCTAATTTGACTGCTTAGGCCCTAAGCAGCCCATGGACTCCTTAAACATATCCCTTGGACGATTTCTAATGGGCTTCCCATAGAATTCGTCCAACCTATATATTATTAGGTGATCCATAGCCCAATTATAATTATCTTATAATTACAACTTCAGTCCCCTAAGTTTAATTAATCTCTTTTAGCCACAAAATTAATTAACAATTAATTCTTGACTAATATTAATTAAACAATATGATTTCTCCTTTAATATATTATTCTCATAATATATTAATAAATCATATTTAAACCTTTCTCTCCTTAAATCATCCTACATATTGCTATGGTGAAGGCAACCCAAAAGGACCATGCTCATAATCGGGTCAAGTACATACCAAAATAGTTATGGACTTAGACACTAATCCAACAGTCTCCCACTTGGATAAGTCTAATAACTATTTTTCGTATGACTTCAGAACCTGATCAGCAATCGTAGCTTTCAAAAGCCGCTGCTAACTCTGATCTTATCAGATAGCGTGTCCTCTAGATAAGGGATTATATATTCCTCCATTCTCAAGATATCGTATAGACAAAAGACATGAATTTCAATCATTCTCTCTATACTGTTTCCCGACTTCCGATTTATGACGACTGATAACAGACTACAATTGAACACATCAACTTAGTCCCGGCTTGGCCAAGTGCTTAGGTGTCATCACTAAATCATCGAGAGGCCCATAGATATCACTTTTATCCTACTTTGGGTAAAAGGAATGGATACACTTCGACTCATATGCTCGCTTGCATTTATTGATCGAGTCACACACAACAATAAGTTTTATAACACCAAGTTACTGGTGTGTTTACTTATTATCAATGTGCAACCGACCAACAAATAACAACTCACATGTCTCGGTTTCAAGAATATACAATATTATCGTCTCACTAATCACTCGTGATAAAACCATGAAGTGATCCAAGTGAGTGTGGGTTTAATCCAATACTTTAATCTTATCAAAGCACTCATGAACTCTGCAGCAAACTTGTGCTATGTCTAAACACTTCGGACAATCTACAGATAGATTCATGACAGTCTTCCTTCATACTTACTTCCAACGTATGACCGACTGTGGATGTTTGAATAACCTAGTTATTATGGAAGTCAAAACATGCAAATTGAAACATAACAATAATATTTAATCCTATATGGCCTCAAACTTGTGAGAGTAAATAAAACACTTCTATTTAACCACCATATTGATTACTCATTATTATCGTTTACTGTTTCAGAAAATCAACTTATTACTTAAATTACAACAACAGTTGTCCCATGCATAAAGCATGCACACTATGTTTCCTATGGTCCTTACTTTGTGAAATAGAACAATTGAAAACTTTTCCAATGATTCTCATTTCACAATTCCTCAATCCCCATTGTTAGTGTAAGAACACAAGGTTCTTGCCACTACTAGAATATGCTAGATTCTAACATTTTACGCAACGATCCTTTCGTAAAGTCATAGCACAAAAGTCACCAAGACTTGGCTAATGAAATTACAAAGTACTTTCTTAGAAATTGTTACAAGACAATTCCATAGACGTGAAGTCTCACATTCAAAGTACATTCCTTTGAACATCCTTCTTGCATAAAAGTTTCTAATCTAGACATAGATTCTCAATATCCAACTCCCAATATGGAAACATTTCCACATTTGCCATATGACAACTCATTCTTAATAGAATCTTATATATTCATAATAATGTTGATATGGTCCATCCAATACCATACTTCCAACTACTCACAAGCGACCAATCCTCAGCGAACTTTGGATCGTCCTTTGATAGTTGTTTAATTATTTTAGTCAAAACCAATTCTAGTCCTTTTTCCTTCTTAATGCACTAGACATTTGGAAAATTTTAGAATGGTAAAATAGTATAGCATTTGCAATCGATCCTATACCCGAAGAGTATGGGACACGATGCATAATGTCTTACATAAAGATATGATACTTTACCAATCTTTTGCCATAATATTCTATGTGTCATGTTCTCACAATTCGAACTATGAAGAGGGATGCCGTAATCATAATCGAATTTTAAGAACACACAATGTATCCTTTGACTGAAAATATTAAAATTTCTCAATCTAAGCTTTAGATTTTGAAACGAAGTATAATATTCTCTCCCTTAATTATAGCAAAACAACTTTTTAACCCATGCAACTTTGCAAATTTGAATCTTTGTTTTTCTATAATTAATATTGCTAACTTGCAATACTCGCCATAATAATCATACAATCATAACACTTATGCTCCCACTATCATGATGATTATCATATAAGCACAACACTTATGCTCCCACTAGCCTTGACATGTATTCAGAAAACAAATGAACTTCTAGAAAACAATGCCTATTGAATTTCTGAAATTCATATTTCTAATACCAGATGCTTCGATAAGCCTTTATCTAAGCTTCTTAAACTTATACACCTTTGCCTTAGATAGCTCATATGTGTGTTTAAACAATCTAGAACTTATGTTACTAAGTTCCAAATGTTCAAACTAATTGCCAGATCTCACAATTCGAACTATGGAAAGGGATGCCGTAACCATAATCGAATGCGAGAATACAATTTTCACAATCGCTATCTTCTTAAAACCTCTCTTAGTGGAAGTATTTCCTCACAGTCATTTTCATGAAGGAGGGAATCTTATGACACTTAGATTTTATGGTGTATGAGTTCCTATCCATGTGAATTTGCCAAAACCAAAGTTTGTGACAAATCCAAGCTCATATGGACTGAACTTTTTTTTTTTAATCTTGATTTCTTGCCTTATGGTAACACGAGTGCCCTCCATGTCTTCCAAGTAGTTTAGTAATTTGTCCTTACATATCAATGTACTTTCCATCGACTAAGGCTCTAGTATGCATTCAAATGAGAACTCATAGAACTCACATACACAATTAACTCAATTGGAATGGCATAAAAACAAAATAATGCCAGCACGATAGGTTGTAAACCTCAAGTCGTGTGCTAGTGATGATCGATAAGGTTTATTCTTGATTTGTTCTTGAAACTTTTCAAGACCATTAAGACTCCCACTGACTCCTTGACATATAAGATTCTCTTGTCAAGAAACATTTCTTGACAAACCAAATATTCAAGAGTTAGTGTAGTTCTTATCAAGACAAAACACTTCACACAATTGGTCCTAGTTGGTCTTTGTCTTATCCAAGACAGCACAACTTACCAATTTCAAATGTGCAAGAATAAGAAAACTTTTTCCAAATTCCACATTTGATGAGTGTTATAAACCTACTTAAGACTTTTCACTTAATGTCACAATCTTGACTTTAAGACTTGATATTGGAACGAAGTATGATTGACTTATTGATTTAACCATTTCTACAATACTTGATTCCTCTTCTTAGACATGCAAATGCACTAAGACTCACTTAGAGGATCAATTGAGATATGGTTCTTAATCATTAAGACTTCATCATAAAACACAACAAAAGGTACTCTCCCTTCTTCTTAGAATGGAGAAACCTTTATCTTTCTGCCTTATTGATTCTTCTTATTCGTTCTGCTATTGATTGAAACTATTTCAGTTAACTCAGAATTATACTCAATCTTATAAGTATAACCATATTTACTAAACTTTAGTAAATCATGACGAATATCTTTGTCACTCTTGTGGTAGACTTGATCAACGTACGACCTAGTGTACTCGATCTCCTAGTTCTTCAATTGACACTTTGTCAAAGAATTAGTCTAAGTTTCCCAAATGTGAAAGTTTTTCATTCATCATACAATACACATTGCATGATTCCAAGTTTCTGTCCAATTGAAAGTTGGGCGATGAGAAACTCTCCCTATTTGGTAAACTTTTAATATTTCCACAAATAATACAATTAAGAATCAAATCCATTATTGCTAATAATAGAAACATTCAAACATCAATTTTTCATACATGCCATCGCAAGGATAAATAAGATAAAATCAAAATTCATTTTATTGCGGAAAAAATTTTGTCCTTATAATGCAATTCAATTGAAAACTATGTTATTACATATTTCTTAACAATCTATTCTAACTCCAAGTAGTAGCTCAAGAATCCATTCTTCAAGTAATGCGATCGAAATCCATTTCTTCATGATTAGATTCAGCTCACTTCTTTTCTCAAGCTTCCTCTCTTTTCTTCGATCCTACAAAACATCAAAATGTAATCTTATCACATCATGTATTAAGAATCTAGAATAGGAACTCAAAAGAGTTAGGTAATGGATTTTACCTGGAGTAGAGCCATACATCTTGACTCTCCCATCTCTTAGATCTTTCAGGTAGTTAGGGCAACTTCGTCTCCAATGCCCCTTCTCTTGGCAATAAAAGCAAATGGACTCCTTTGGCACAACACATCGGATAATCACAGGCTTAGTTCTTTCTGGACTTCCAATGTTGCCAGTGTCCATTGAAGTTTGGGAGTTTGATTCACTAGACAAATTTGCTTGACCAGCACGCCAAATCATTGCTGATTCAGCAGCTATAAGCAAATAGGTGAGATCAATTAGGGTCACGTCGTGGTCCATCATATAGTACTTTCTAACGAACTCACTATATGATTCAGGAAGTGACTGAAGAACCCAGTCAACAGCCAACTCGCTTGAAATCTCGACACCCAACATGCTTAACCTATCAATGTGTGACTTCATCTCTAAGACATGTGCACACACAGGTTTCCCATCTTCGTGTTTACTTGCCAAAAGGGCTTGAGTGAGCTTGAACTTTTCAAGCCTTTGAACTTGTGGTTCAGGGAGAACAATTAGAGGAGGTGGAGGAAGTAAAGCACGACTCTCATTTCCTTGATCGTATCTCGGAACGTCATCTTCATTTGGAAAGCTTGTTCCAAAGGATTTGGGAAGACCATTGTAAGATGTAGTCATCTACAAAACGGGAGAAAATTCAAGTTATGTTGATTAGAATTCTTGATGTAACACCCAAATGAAACATCAAGCTAGGATCCAACACAATACTCTACAACCTAGAAGAGGGATGCCGTAATCTAGTTGCAGAATATTTGAAGGTAGGTAAATGACGATTTACCAATTTCCACCATGAAAAACGAAAAGGAAGATTAAGTTTTAAATGAATTGAAACTCCTAGATCTTTTGAGATTCATTGAACTTTTCAATGGCATGTTTAATCTCGATTATGCCCTACTATTTGTGACTGGGATGCCGAGGATCACAAATAAGGTGTGAATAACCATACGAATAACGTGGTGCACCCAATGTTACAATCACCTAATCAATGTGCCGGTTAGCCACACATGCTCCGTTGATCTATGATAAGCATCGAGCCACCCTTCGCCACTAATGTCATCCCCAAATTAGTGTGCCGGTTAACCACACACGCTCCACTAACGTTTGACAAGGGTACGAAGTGTAATTCCATGGGTTAGCATACAATTTCACATTTTTTCTAAAGTAACTATGATTTGGGAATTTGTAAAAGCATTTAGTTACTTTGTACTTCATTATACTTATAATGGAAGGTTTCTGTCCTATCCTACCCGTTCGGCTAACGACCCTCCACTAGTCAAGAGTGCGGTGGGTAAGAGTGGATACCCATTCAATCGCCATTTTATAGGCAATTTCCTTAAACACCCCTTATAGACCAGCTTCGTGAATGAGGCCTACTAACGGTAAGACTGACTGTTTACTCATACATATATATAATATTAGACTTTTAATGTTATATATAGTATAGGGTGTATTTTACACTTTTAAAATACTAGGTGGTTTAATTTAGTAAATTATACTTTTAATTTAATTAAATGTAAACCAAAAACTTTATGGGTTTATTAAATCACTTTTAACTATACACTTTAATTAATTAATAAAAACCATAAGGGTGTGATTTGAACTTTTCAAATTACTAGGGTTTTAGAATTTAGCATTTCAAAATTAAACTTTTAATCAAATTTAAAATTCCAAAACTTGAGGGCAAGTTTTGAAACATTTCAAAACATTAGGGTTTAACTTATTTAAATTTCATAAACGAAACTTTTAAGTTCAAATTTAAACTATAAAACCTTAAGGGTGCAATTGAGACTTTTTCACATCACAAGGATCAAATAACAAATAATATAAGTTAAACAATTAATTTATTCATTATCTATATTTGACCTAATCTTATTTTAGTCATTAGATAATTACCAAATAATTTGAAATAATCCATACTTATCATATAAACAACCAATATTTAAAAGATTTGAAATTATCTATTGTTTTGGCAAGGATAATCACTAATTTAAGATAAAAATAGGATTTTAACTTCAAAAAACGAATTAGGTATCAAATCCAAGTCAAAACAGCAGCAAAAACCCGGAATTCCCTCTGTCTGACCCCTGAACTCGCCGAGTCAAGGACTGGACTCGCCGAGTCAGGGACAGACTCGCCGAGTTCTCCACTGACTCGCCGAGTCAAGTCGGGCAGAGGCCAAAAATCAATTTTCCAGCAAATAAAGCAGTTAAGCATCACATACAACTGAAACCATTCAAGTCTCTGATACCACTGATAGGTTTTAGGCATAAGAACAATCCTATGTGCTCATACAAACCCTAATGCTTGGATCTAGGTTTCTCTATTGTACATGCTTTGAATCCAAGACTAATAAACTTAGATCTAACAAATTACAAACTGAATTAGGGTTTATAGAATTACCTTTGATTGTTATATAGTAATAACAATCAATTCCTTGCTTGGATTGGCCTTAGAAAGCTTAGTGCCTCAAGTGTTGCACCTCTAATGGAGTCACAAACACCATATACAACTTGGATGAAGAGGAGAAGAAAGGGGAGGCACCAAAAACGGCTGGAAACCCTAATGGAAGACTTGTCCACGTTTTTGGGGCATAGGGGCCCTTTATATACATGTAGGCTATTAGGGTTTACAACTAGGAAACCCTAATTTGACTGCTTAGGCCCTAAGCAGCCCATGGACTCCTTAAACATATCCCTTGGACGATTTCTAATGGGCTTCCCATAGAATTCGTCCAACTTATATATTATTAGGTGATCCATAGCCCAATTATAATTATCTTATAATTACAACTTCAGTCCCCTAAGTTTAATTAATCTCTTTTAGCCACAAAATTAATTAACAATTAATTCTTGACTAATATTAATTAAACAATATGATTTCTCCTTTAATATATTATTCTCATAATATATTAATAAATCATATTTAAACCTTTCTCTCCTTAAATCATCCTACATATTGCTATGGTGAAGGCAACCCAAAAGGACCATGCTCATAATCGGGTCAAGTACATACCAAAATAGTTATGGACTTAGACACTAATCCAACAAGAACAACATGCTAGTGCTAGGCTAGGGATCTTCAGGAATTGCATGATAGAATTGTCTGATTACATGATGCCTGGTAGCTTAGGGTTTTCCTTATATGAGATTGACATCATTATTGTAGTCGCTTAGTGTATGCTTCACGGTCGTACATAACTAAGATCTTATAGCTTGAAAATGTTTGGTTTGGCCTTATTTCATGTTCTTGTTTGATGAAGGGCTTAGGGTAGGATCAAGTATTTGAAAGTCTACAGGGTCCAACGTTATGTATGACTAGCATATACTAGTGCTACAGGGTTGGTGGAAGTTTCATGGATGGGTGGGTTGTGAGAGGCCGGGAGGCCAGTTATGAGATATTTAACATTCCTCTAGGAGTGAGGATTGAGCGCTCACCATGTTGTGTATTCAGTTAGGGCATTGTGGTGATACTTGAGAAAAATATAGGTAGGTGTGAAAGGTAGTATGGGCCGGTACTACTGAAAGCACATAACCCATACGCGTAGCAAGGAAGTCACAACCCCTAGGGTTTGGTTGGGAGTTGGTTCCCTGTCATTATATGGGCTATTAGAGATATTTCTGGTGTGTTATCAGAATGTTGGTTGCGATACGTCTTGAGACCGAATTCAGGTCAGGATTGGGAGCTGGCAGCCAGGATAGGCCAGTATTGTCAGAGGATCGTGTCAGTGAGATCATCCGAGAGGAGGTGATCGAGGTTGTCCAGGGATAGCTGCCAGAGATTTTTGGGTCTATCAAGACTACCACAGTTAAGTACTTTTATGAGCGCTATGCAGACATTACCGAGCGGGTGCCGCGACAGCTATAACAACTGTAAAGACGGTAAGGGAAGGAGTTGGTCAAGCTCGCAAGTACCGAGACATGTTTTAATGAGCAAAGGGCTGCAGTTACTTGGGATCAGGGAGATGTTCTGTACTCGTTACATTCCGCGGACTAAGCGGGAGAGTCTAGCATATGAGTTTTTAGATTGAGGCTTCGGGGGTTTTGCTCGAGGCCGGAATATGAGTCACGGGGACTCCGAAAAGGAGTAATGATTATGTTCCGCTGGATATAGGCAACTGAAAGTAGGATGGTTAAGTGATAGGATTGGAATGTCATTTTCTAGGGCAAGGATTGTGCCCTTCCAGTTTACGGGCTCGAAGGATTGAGCAGGCTTGTGACCCCAGGATCAGGTCATATTTCAGCTCGGGGTCAGTTGGTCGCCGGGATTGGCGACAGTAATTCGGCGCTGGTGAGCGCGGGTGGTTCAAGGTGACATAAGTATCTTGTGAGATCCGATTCGCCTTGGATTTCTTGCATCGAACAATAAGGATTGGTTGTGCGATCTATTGCACTTTTGGGATTAGAGACTATGTATTAGGAGTAGTCGTAGCCCGGTTTAGGGCAGAGATTGTTTCAGCTGCTGCAGTTTAACTGCGGGTGATTGAACATGAGTCAGGGTGCGAGACCCTGAACGATATGATCTCTAGAGCTGAGAGCGGGAGATTTATTGGAGCACAAACTCTGGATCTACTTGCTTCTTCTTAAACCCCCAAGCTTCCTTTTCCTTCTTTAACTTCAAAATCACCAAGAACACACAACAGTGGCTCAAGAACACTCAAAATGGGTTAGGGTTTCGTGAATAAGGTTTGGAGGTGATGGAGGCTGTGGTTAAGGCCAGTTAAAGTGTTTAAACAGGGTGCAAATCCTGAAAATTAGGGTTTCACCCTAGCAGCCTTACTCGTCGAGTCGGGGCCTCTTGACTTATCGAGCAGACTTCCAGTCCCGCGTCAAATCATTTGTTCCCACTCAACAAGTCTGGGGCCTCCAACTCGTCGAGTCCCTTTGCAAAAATGAATGTTTTAATTTAAAATATACATACTAGGAACCGGGTGTTACAATTCTAATGGATAAAGTTGGAAACTTTATCCATTGTGGATCTGTTAGGATCCATAAAAATGTGATCTTGATCCTTCTGTACCTTCCATGAAAGTGTCATGATGTCTTAATGGATTAATAAGTTAAGATTTTGGATTTTGGACCTTTTCTAGACATGGAAAGTCATAAAGGTGGAAACTTTATGACTTAGAATGATGTTGTGACACTAGATCTAAGTGTTGGATGAAATGACTTAAGAGATTAAGCTCTTAATGGAAAAGTGCCTTTCGGCCGAGTACGTCGGGCGTACCTTCGAGTACGCTACGCGTACTTGTATGTGGTGAGTACGCTGGGCGTACTCAGTCTGAAGTTGACTTGTTGACTTTTTGACCAAGTTTGACCTTGGGTCAAACTTGAGGGTTTTGGGTTATTAATTAAGATTTATCTGGTTCTGGTATTAGTGGATTCACAGGTGCGAGCAGTGCAGAAAAAATATTGTGTCGCAGTGTTTCAAGGTTCTTCGATTCAGGTGAGTCTTCTCCCGGTGCTCGTGAGTCGAAGACACCAATGCCGACTTACTAAATTATGTATGTAAGATGCTAGCTGTCTTTGTGACTCTCACATGTTTGTATGAACTTGTGTGACGAAATAGTTGTATTTGTGATGACCAGCTGAGTCTAGCTGTTATTATTGTATTATGTCGTTTATATGTGACTGAGGCTGCTGATAGTCTCCGGGGTTGCTGACAACCCATCGGGCGTGCTGTTAGCCCACTTGAATTGCCGATAGTCCTCAGGGTTGCTGATAACTCATAGTTGTTTATTTGTGTTGTGATGTGTGTGATATTTTGGGGAACTCTTTAAGCTTTGTGCTTACGATTTGTGGTTTACATGTTTAAGGTTTTCTCATATTAAAGGAGGGGCACGACTCGATTACATCGCATCAACGAGGGACTTATGTGCTTGATAACTTTTAATGATACCCTGATAAATGTCTTAAGATCTTGCAATTGTGAATTAAATAAATACTTAAAGTTTTAATCGAAAATTTTTGGTTGAAATCTGGGGCATTACATGAGGTGTTACAAAATCGATATTTTTACTTGCTAAAAATCAAGTTCCACGTCGTGGCCATATGCTTGCAACGCTGTGAAAGACATCTTAAACGCATATTCAACAAGTCTTCAAGCAAAAATTGATGAAGGTTCCAGATCTAACACGCCACCACACCGTGACAATGAGAAGGCCACGTCATGGGAAACATTTTATGTACGACTTCCATTATTTTTTCCTCTTGATGCATGCTCCAACCTCAAAGTTTCCAACTTTGTCTAGTTTTGGTCATTCTTTTTGAGAATGTCTTTCTTCGGTTACAAAATATAATGTATACTCATAAGTACCAAATATATTTGTAATTAACCAAAATATGACTAAAATATATTGAAATAATGTGTGTGTGCGCGCACACACACCCACACATGCACACACACACACACACACACACACATATATATATATATATATATATATATATATATATATATATATCCTTCTTCTTGAGAATGTCCTTCTTTGATCACTTGAATAGGTCTTCATGTCTATTTTTGATTTTCAAATGGAGGTGAGTTTTCCTTTGCATTTGATGTTTGCACACACACAGAGAGAGAGAGAATGTGGACCCCACTATTTATCCTTTGTGTGTTTTTAAACGTTTAGTTAAATTTAATTATAAAAGGAAAAGAAAATGGCATACATGTTTTTTTTATATGTGTGAAGGATCATTTATTAAAAGTTTTTAAACCACAAGGACCATCATTCATGATCTAAAAAGTTAAGAAGTGAACTTGATTTTCTTGGAAACCACAAGAACAATTTTTGAAGATTTTCCTATTTTAATCATCTTCATTTTCGCCATGTTTCCTCCTTATAAAATATTAATAACTTGTTTCAAAAAGAAAAAAGATACAACATTAATCGGTTCAAAGTTAGATTACAAAGAGTTGACCGTTTTCAATTCACTGATGTGAGTTAGCGAATCCAATATACATAAATCATAAAGAAAAAATTGTTATTTTTATCAGAAAATATTTCTTTAGGTAATTTGCAAAGTAATTTTCAAAGTAATTTTCACGAAGTTAGCATGATTTGTTGTTAGAAATTTAAAAGACGATCCGCTAATATGACCTTTTATAGTTTATATACAATCATTTTAATGGCTAGAACTTCTATAGTGGAAGATCATTAGGTCATAAATTTGGTAAACTCTAAAAGCTATTTCGATTTTCTTTTTTCAAAGCTTCTGGGTTTATTTCATTCTTTTTTACTTTAGTAGCTACATATAAAAAAATCTATCGATAGGTCTTATAAAATGAATTTATAAAAAAGTTTATTCACAGCAGATTATGTTAAGAATATTAATTTATGAATGTGCAACAAGAAAGTAATTGGAAAAACTCTTTTGCTTTTGGCTTTAAAAAATCTTGATCGGCAAATCCTATAGTTTTAAAAATTAAATAGTTGATGACGTAAGAGTTAATAAATCCGGATTTCTACTACCACCATACAAACCCTCGCCCCATTTCTCCGTTCTCCCAATCTCGCTCTGTGCCAGTGTCTACCGAAGCTTTTCGATTTCGAAACCCTAACAACGAATCTCTCTCTCTCTCTCTCGAGCTTCCGTTCGTTTCAATCTCTTTCTTAATTCTATTTCTCCTTCTCATCCCTCAATCTCCAAACGGATCCTCTCTCATTGACCGTTCGATGGCTGAAGGCAAGCTTGATCTTCCCGACGATCTTCTCTCCTCCAAACACTCTGATCATTCTTGGACCTCTAAAGGTAATCTCTTATCGCCCGGCCTTTTCCGAATCTTCCGTAGTTAATGGATGCGAATTCCTTGGGTTCACGTTAAGATAGGGTTTATTTGATCTGTACGTAATGGGATTTGTGATGCTACTGCAATTTGACTGCATCTACATTGTTTATCTCTTTGAATCAAGGATTTTCAGATTATAACTTATATATGTTTACTTAATCTACAGTTGGTCACAATGATATATGCATTTTTTTCTTCAAAATTGTTGAAAATCGAATCCAGATTTGCAAATTTTCTGATGTGAAAGTTATTTCAGTTCGGGTTTATTTGATTGCATCTATAATTGAGTGGTTGGTAGTATGTGTGATCATATCATAGCTGAATTTCATTTCCAGCAAATTTACGCACACTTGTAGAATGAATCTTCTATTTGATCGCAGATATTCGCTATATTGGAAGATGATTTGAGTTTCGGCCTATTTGATAGCTTTATTTATTTATTTATTTACTTTTTAAAAATTGTTGGCGCAGGCCTTATAGATCTCTTCGTTTTTAAGTGTGATATCAGAAAGTTAAAGTTCTTCTACACTTAGATCTCTTCATTTTTAAGTGTGATATCAGAAAGTTAAAGTTCTTCTACACTACCAAATGTTATAGATCTAACACTTCATTTTGCTGTCTGCCTCCATTTGTCTCATTAGTTTGTATAGTAAAACACAGTAATACATCTTGCTTGATTTAGCGCTATGCTCGTTGTCGTTTTAACAGACATGGTTGGGTACTTGGAGAGATTTTTGTCATTTTATTTGGTAGATTGCAATATAACAGTCCAAGCCCGCTGTGTTTTGGATTGGTAAAAGAGTTTGAGTTTCTTGTTTTATAAAAGTGAAGGAAACAGAAGGCTTAGAGTTTGATATAAGGATGCTGTACAAGTGTTGTTATTTAGGACAAAACAAGGCAGCACTGTTTTTCTGAAATTTATGCAACTCTAAAATTTTCATATGTAGACAGGTTTATATGCTTTTCTTTCATCAGTAACTTGTATTGTATTAGAATACTCTTTAAAAGCATGATAGAGATATGCCATGTGGTGTTATATGTTTTTGTTTACTCTTGCTTTGCCAAATTTGTTCTCCCAATATTCTTATCTTTAACATGCAATTGTGTCATGACAGTGGAATTTTCTGGAGGGAATGGTGAAGATAAGATGACCGGTTATGATCCCAAAGGTAGCTTTTATCCATGGATTGTGGTCTGTAGTATTTGGTCAATAAGTAAACAGTTTGGGGAGTTTGCTAACTTCCCCCAAGTCTTTTTCTTGACTTCACATTTTTTGCTTTTTGATTGTTCATATAAAGATCAAGCAGCTTTGGACAACAGCATCCCCTTGTCTCCTCAGTGGCTCTATTCTAAACCAGGCGAGAGTAAGATGGTGAGTGTTTTTAGTCGATTAAACATTACTTGTAGATATATTTATGGACATGAGATCAATGAAATACACTCCGCATGAATAGTTTCTCAGTTTTCTTTTTCATGCCTTTTTTATATTGTCATTAGCAGCTCCCTTGATATTCATTTTAGTTAATATACAACAAACACTATTAAGTATTTCTCTCTACTACGGTACCACTGCTGTAGTGCTGTGGTTTGGCATATTAAATCTATCTAAAAATAGAAAAAAAATTCAATCTCCTCTGTTATTATGGTTATAGGAAATGCGAGCACCAAGTTCTCTCTCCCTTGGGAGTTCTGCTGACTCGGGTTTGAAGGAGGCTTGGCGTGCGGATGGATCTGATGACAAGAAAGATTGGAGGAAGTCTGGAAGTGAGACAGAAAGCGGGCGTCGCTGGCGTGAAGAAGAAAGAGAAACAGGATTACTTGGCAGCAGAAGAGAGCGCAGGAAAACCGATCGCCGTGCTGATGTGGCGTCTGATAACAGAGCTCCTTCCTCTGACAAGTGGCTTGATGTGGGTAACCGTAATTCTGGGAACGAGGCAAGGCGTGATAGCAAATGGTCATCCAGATGGGGCCCAGATGAGAAAGAAAAGGAGAAGGAGAAGGAGAAGAGGACAACAGATGCAGAGAAGGAAGATGAGTCTCACTCTCAAGGAAATGCAGGCAACAACACTAGAGTGGTCTCTGAGCGTGATCCCGAATCACGTGATAAATGGAGGCCACGACATAGAATAATGGAGGCAAGTTCTGGTGCCTTTCGTGCTGCACCTGGATTTGGGGTTGACAAAGGAAGGGTTGAGGGATCAAACTCAAACTCAAACTCAAACCCTAACATGGGGTTTACTGTTGGACGTGGCAGATCTAGTGCTACTGTTGCTGTAAGGCCTTCATCTCCAGGTTCCATCGAGGGTGTGCCTGGAAAGCCTCCTGGGGTTGGGGATATGTTTTTCTACCCAAGGGGAAAGCTTCTTGATATATACCGTACACAGAGACTTGACCCTTCTTTTGGTAACATGCCTGAAAAGATTCAGGAAGTACCTTCTATTACTCAAGTAGCTGCACTGGAACCTCTTGCTTTTGTTGCTCCTGATGCAGAAGAGGAGGTAATGTCTTTTTTTTTTTAATCCATCAGTAAAGTTTTTATGTATTTCTATCTTGCTAACCTGATAAGCACTCAGGCCATCCTTGGTGATATTTCCAATGGAAAACTCACTGGTAGTGAGTTGGTGGCCAGCAGGTCGAGAGTTATCGGGTCATCTGAGAACATTACAGGTAATGGAGCTTATGGATATGAAAATGTTTTTTTTTTTTTTTTTTTTTTTTTTTTTGTATCTAAGATATTATCCTTTATCAGATGTCTTGGATTTAACATCCACCAACGGGAAAGATGGGGATGATATGATTGATCCAAGTCAAAATACTTCACTCTTTGACAGCCAAAGATCAATAACAAAAGAGGGTGAGTACTGACCAACTATGATCCATGAACTCTAGTAGTCTACTGGTTGTCAGTAATCAGTTATGACAACATACATTGTTTAACAACAAAGCATTTCAGGTCGAGATGCTAATCAGGATCGAGAGCAAGGAGTCCCTCAGATGGAATCATATGAACTGCAAACAAGGTCAAACACCAGTATTATTGACTGTGGTCAAGATAAAGCTTTTAATCTCGACGGTCCAGATTTGGGTTCTATGGGGCATCATCCGTTGGATAATTTCCAGACATCTTCATTTGATACCAATTCAAATCTGGTTAATGATTCAAACTCTGTATTTGTTGATCCATCTTCTGAGCAATATTGGACAAGAAATATGCAGGATAATACAAATGAACATTTAACCAGGGGCATCATGCCTGAGGAGTTAAGTCTTTACTATCGTGATCCTCAAGGGGAGATCCAGGGACCATTTCTTGGGGTAGACATCATCTCATGGTTTGAGCAAGGATTTTTTGGGGCAGATTTGCCAGTTCGAGTGGCAGATGCACCAGATGAAGCTCCTTTCATGGAATTAGGTCATGTTATGCCACACTTGATTCCCAGGCATGATTACACCACTAGCAATGATCCAAGTCCCAACTTGGACAAGTCGTCTGATGGTTTCCATGGGAACCTGGATGCTAATGTCGTCTCTGTACCTGTGCCTGCTTCTGAAATGGGATTTATGTCTGCATCAGATAATCAAGCCAGAATACCTGAGCATTTTTACTCAGAGGGTCAAAGCTTTCATGAAGAAGGTTGGTTAAATACTCTTTCATAAACCTAATCTAGCCTTTCTTTCATTCTATAAAACGTAACATCCTAATGTCGTTTCCCTGTTGTCGCAGAAATTGTTTTCCCAGGAAGACCAGGCAGCAGTGACTCTGCAGTAAATTTTATGAACAACCACACTGTTCCTGTTCCAACCGATAATAAAATGCATCCGTTTGGATTGCTATGGTCTGAGTTAGAAGGATCAAGTTTAAGGAACGATCAGCAATCTAGGACATCTTTGTCTGGTGGTATCCAGCAGCAATTTGTGAATTCACCAAGTCAGAGGTCATCTCATTTCAACACAATCCCCGATGCTGATGAATGGTCTGATATTTATAGAAGAAATGCCATGGATCAAGAGACCACCGAGTTTGATTTATCAGAGAAACTCAGGTCTCACCAAATTCAACAACAGTTGCTCCAACAGCATAATCTGCTCAACTCTCATCATCAGTTGAATGAATCAATGCTGGATCCTGTTCAAGTTCGACCTCCTATAAACCTAAAACAGTTTTCAGGGCAAGGTGTGGATCACCTTGTGGCACTGCAGTTGCAGCAGCAGCAGCAGAGGCGGATTGAGCTTCACCAGCAGCAACAATTGCAGTTACAGCAGTTGAGTCAACAGCAAATGCTGCTCAAGGAACAGCAATCACGACAGTTGCTTCTTGAACAGTTGGCCCAAAATCAGATGCGTGCAGCACAAGCACAATCACGTGCGGATGCTGCAAGATCAAATAATGCACTCGATCAGATTCTTCTCAAGCATCAGATCTTGAATGAACTTCACCAGCGTTCACAGCATGTCGATCCATCATCAATAGAGCATCTGATTCAAGCAAAGTATGGTCGTCAAGGTCAAGGTCAAGGACATCCAAACGAGCTGTTGGAGCTCATTGCACATGCGAAGCATGGCCAGATGGAACATCATATGCTTCAGCAGGAGCAGTTTCAGGGAAGGCAGCAGCTGCCTTTGCCTTTGGGTTTGGGTTTAAGGCAGAGGATGGAGATGGAAGAAGAGAGGCGTCTTGGTTCTGTCTGGCCTGGGCCGGTTGATGAAACCACTCAGTTTCTAAGAAATGCTGGTGGGCTTCACCGGGTCAACTCCAGTGGCCTCAGTCCTTTAGATGTTTATCAGCAACAACAGAGGCTATCTCCAGATGAGTTGAGTCATCTTTCAATGCAAGAGAGACTTCAGCAGCGCTCATTGCGTATGTCAGGTGGTGGTCCTGCAATGAACCTTGATGTTAATTCCATGGGTCGAGTTAATCAGAATATGCAGGAGTTCAATGCTCCATTGCACCACGGTGGTGCTGCTAATCAGCATCCGTTAGCCTCAAACCGCTTCCATCCCTCCTCTCAAATGGGTGCAGAGGGACAAATGCCAAATGAGTGGATTCAACAGCTGCATATTGATAATGAAAGGCAGAAGGAAGCGAGAAGGATTTCTGAAGATCCAAGTGTGTGGATGTCTGCTGGAAGCAATGATGATCCTTCAAAGAGGTTGCTTATGGAACTGCTTCAACAGAGTCAGAACCCCGCAGAGAATCGGTCCACTAGTGAAGAAGCATTAGCATTGGATGTGAGTAATAATAATATGGCAGGGTCTGATAGTAGGGAAAGGGATTATTCGAGTCATGCATTTGGTGTTGGTGGTTATGGATTTAACTCGGTGAACAGGCCACAGGGCCAGGGACGGTTGGTGGGTTTGGGTGAGGAGACAATAGTTGGGGAGGGTAGAGTGCATACTAGACCTGGAGGAGCAGTACCATTCTTTTCTGAGACTCAGGAGGCAGTCTATACAAATTCCAACATGCAGGGAAACAGAAAAGTACCTAAAAGTGAAGCTGGCAACAACAATAACATGATGATACGTGTAGCTGCAGAAACTCAACAAGGTGGTGTTGCTGCTATAGACCATGGGGAAATGCCAAATAATTTTGGTAAATTTTAATCTGTTTATGATGGTATTTATTTTTTATACAAATAAATATATTTGTGTTGTGATATGATATTAGCAGGTGGGAATAAAAGCTTATACAATGACAGGGTTGAGTCTTTTGCAGCAGCAGGAGGAGGAGGAGGAGGAGAGGGTCAAGACAGGTAATTTCAGTTATTATCCTGGAACAGATAATTGATATGTTTTGGTTTCTTATGTTGAGGGTTTGCATGCACAGGGGGTCGAAAAGGTGTAGTAGTAGTAGTAGTGATAATATAAATATATTGGTGAGACGCCCTTCATCATCATCATCTCATGAAGGGGGGTTACGTGAGGTGGATTCAACTTTCAGAGAAAGAGAAACTAGGGAGAACATGATGATGATGGTAGGTGGTGGTGGGTTTAGGAGGACGTCATCATTGAGTGATGCATCAGTGGCAGTATCAGAGACAGCATCTTTTAGCGACATGCTTAGAAGCAATAGTAATAATAACAATAATAATCATCATCTTATTAGGAAGCCACCCTCACCAGATCCAGAGGGTTCAGCAGCAGCAGCAGCAGAGGGACATAATAGCAAAACTGGTGCTGGTGCTGGCGGTGGGAAAAAGAAAGGCAAAAAGGGGAGGCAGATCGACCCGGCTCTGCTTGGTTTTAAGGTTACCAGCAACCGTATTATGATGGGAGAGATCCAACGCATTCAAGATTGAGCCTCTCCTTTCCCCAAGTTTTTTTTTTTTTTTTTTTTTTTTTTTTTTTTTTTTTTTTAATTTATTCTTTATTGTGGTATTTATATCTATATGTATATGTATTGTATGTATGTATGTAGAGAGTATTGGTTGGTTTGGTTGCATAGAGTAACTGCATCTGTATGTACTATAGGGTTTTTTCTTTTTATGTAGCATTCAGTCGGTCAACATTATAAAGTGCCAAGCTGATTTGCCATGCAAGTGCTGCTTGCTTTGGAAATAACGTAAAAATTGTTTCAGACTTATCATATATAATATAATATAATATAATTAATTACTAATTACATTCTACTTTCTAGTTCTACTCTTTTTACAGGTGATAAAAGGTAAAAAGGGCGGATAAAACTAGAAGCCTGAATGAAAATTTTGGGGTAAAACTTAAAATCTGAACCAGTGTTCTTGACAATAATATTCAAAAGTAAATTGTTTACTCGTATCCTATGTTATCTACGGTGTTACCATTTACCATTAATATATCCTAACGGACTGTCTATTTTTTAAAGATCCTGATCCTGAAGTGAAAAACCACCATATTATGATAGATTCCGTCTGAAATAAGATTTATATATGGATCTTAGGATGAGCTACAATTCGAAACCCAGCCTTACCTTCTATGTTTTTCCCAAACGGTCTTTAAGATCTTAATCCAATTTGATCTCACATCTTTAGTCATTTTATATAAGACTAGTCTCAAATATTCATCAAGAAGTCTCATAAAGCATCATCATTTCATTCCTTCATCTTGAGTTACACATAGTATCATAAGTAATGATACTCATGTTATCCTCTTTAAGATCTTATGCCTTCAGTTTTACTACATGGTCACGATGATCCTGTTAATTTTTCTACAAAAATATTTTCTTTCTAATTTTTGCACTTTTCAGAAACAAAATGTTCTAATCAATGCCTGCGTTTACTAGTTTATCCACTTCATCATTTATGGATTTGTTGCGTTCTCCATATCGACCTCCCTTCTTATGCCAAATCGGTTTTGTTACTGGCCCTTCATTAAGTTTTTGCTCAGTTACTTGTCCTGATACTCCAACAATGTCTGCTGGTTTCCAGGCGAATATGTCAACATATTCTATTAACAAGTTAACCAAGCTTTTCTCGAAGTGAGGTTGGTACATCATATGCAAATTCCTTGGTCCGAATATGTGTTATTTATCATGATGGCTTCTAATTTGTCTAGATTGCCTATTTTTTCTTTCGTTTCTGGGGCGCCTTCTTCAATTATCAGTGTTAACACTGATATTACTAGTGGTTAGCTGTAAATTGTCCCGTATTGTAGAAACATTGGGTGTGTGTGATTTCCCAATATAAGATATGAGTTTGTATGTGAAAATACATCTTTTAGATGTATCAAGTATAGAGTAGGTAAGCCGCCATAAGGCAGCTGAGGGCTAAAGAAGATAAATAACCATGAATTTTCATGTTGAGAATTTAGGTTGAGAAGAAAGAGATATAATACTTATGAATCAAGGAATGGAGTGGTGAAATTGAAGGTATATAAGTATAGTTTGCATGTCGTATTATGGGCATTGCAGACACATTATACTTATTGTAGCTCAATGGAATGATAAAGTGACCTGAGGATCAGGTGGTTTGGGTAAGAAGTGCTAGCATGGTATTTGGAAAGAAATTTACCATGTATGAAATGAGACTTGGAGTCTTGTGAATAACATAAAGATATATTTGAAGGTTCAGTACACGAACACTAGGAGGTTGATGAGTTAAAAGGTCGTGGTTAGATGCGACAATTTAGGATGAATGTGAAGTGAGTAGATGCAATACTTCACTAAGGGCTTAGAAGAGAGTTAGAAGAGTAGTAGTGTAGCCACCAATGGAGTCGGAATGATACAATAGAAGTGCAATGGGATTGTAACTTACCTTAGAGAAGTTGGTTAAGAAGGGTGTTAGTTTGAACCCACACTTGTGAGAGAAAAAAATGAAAAGGGTAAGCCTATACTCATGGTTGTGTAAGGTGGGACAAAAAGTTGAAAGATAATGCTTAGTATGCAATGTGATTGCATAAGAGTAGATAGAGTAGTAGATGTCCAATAACAACCACGGTGAGTAGATAGATGAAGAAAGTTTGGGGATTGCATTGAGAATGCAAATAAATGGAAATTAGATTGTTATTTTGGGTTATAACGTTAAAAAAGAATATAACCTTAGAAATGAGTCACTGGAGGCGAAAATGACTAAGAGATTAAAAAAATATTCTGATGGTGGAATCTCTTAAAGGAGGGGAGATTGTAAGAACCCAAAATTTAGAGAGCTTTAACTTTAAGTTAAATATTGACCAAAAAGGAAAAATGGTCATTTATGAGAATTTTGTAAGGTTATGAAGTTATAAATTCATGAAATTGGCCAAGATGAGTTTAAGTCGCTAAGATGAGATTAGATAAGCGAGTTTAAGAGAAGGAATGCTTGAGAGGATGAATTTTGGCCACAAGGGTAAAATGGGAAATTTTATGCTTTTGGGCCAAGTTTGTGACTTAATAGATTAAGACCCATATTAATTATGTAACACCCATAAAATTAAAGCCAATTTAAAACTTTTAAAACCATTAAGTTATTACAGTTTACTTTTAAAATAATTTAAACATCAGAGTATCCCCATAATCAATCATGAAAATGTAAGGAGGTGCACGATCACGCCTTCCCCTTCCCGCGATCATCAAAATACCTGAAACAATAATCGATAAATGTAAGCTCGAAGACTTAGTGAGTTACCCCCAAAATACCAATGCCATAAAATCATAATCGTATCATATAACATATAAGTAAACAACATGCATAATGAGCCTTCAGGCTGACTGGACCGCCTCGCAGGCCTTCAGCCTATCTAGACCACTCTCCGAGCCTTTGACACGTCTGGACCACCTCGCAGGGCCTACAGCCTATCCGGACCGCTCGTTAGGACTTCGGCCTAACTGAACCCCTTAGTAGGGCCTTCAGTTTATCCGGAACGCCCTGGGTATGTTAGCCTTCAGCACAAAGAAGAACCGCCTCAACCCAACCCCCAATCAACAAACATGTGCACATACATATCATATGCTAGCATATATAACAGAAAACCGATCTAACAGATCACTAATCACAACAACATCCCATTACCAGGATACAGACCTAACCGGTCACTAACATAGCATCATCCTATATACTAGGATACCGACCTAACTAGGTCACTAAGCATAACTCCATCCTAACTACTAGGATGTAAATCAATAAGCATATCATGTGATAAACCTGGATACAAATCCAATAAGGGTCGACATTGGTGCCTTAGAACCATTTGATACAGTGAGGATAACTCACCTGGCACTGTTGAAATTAGCCCTGTCAAAAATACTCGTTACCCGAATTACCCACCCGATTTTTTCGGGTAACGGGTAAATTGGGTATCGGGTTAATTTTTTCAGGTAAGTGGGTAACCCGAATTTTTTTTCGGGTTGGGTAAAGGGTAAGTTGTTTGGGTTTCGGGTATACCCGATTACTCGAAATATATATAAGAAATAATGTCCCTTTATGAGTTTATCTAACCCTCCCAATTCCCAAATCCCAATTTCCCTCGTTGAGGCTCGTTCTATTTTCCCCACGTCAAAAAACCCTCGTACCTCGTCCGCTCTTTGTTGGTATTCGTCACCAATGGATGACTATATTGAAGTAGAAGATGAGACGATTGAAGTTGACAACCCAACCAATGATTAAGTTCCACAAGAAAGATAGAAAAAAAAATAAAGAATTCAACCCAAGATCGAAAGTTTGGAAAGAATACTTGATATCTCTAATATTATTGAGTAAAAAATCTCAATGTTCAAAGTTTAGCACGACATACTTATTTCATTACATTTATTTTTAGGTGTCATTAAAAAATTAAAAAAAAAATAAAAATCGGGTAATACCCGAATTACCCTTACCCGACCCATTACCCGAATTACCCATACCCGAATTTATTTTTGGTAGGGCAACGGGTAAATTTTTTTATATGAAAAACCCGAATTACCCGAAACCCGAAAATTTTACCCGATCAACACCCCTAGTTGAAATCCCGCAGATAAAACTCTAGCTGTTGGTTGACAGATTCCTGAACTGTCAACATCAAACAATACCCAATTAATAATTGGGTTCCAAGCCCAAGGTCCAACTCACACTCCAAAGGCCCAAAAGTCAAGTAATGGGCTAAAGCCCAATATATGGCCAAAATTTCCAAATTTGGCCCAGACCTCTACATGGTCTTTCCTTAAGGCCCGTCTAATTATTCTAGTCCAAACTCTTGGTATTCCCATGGTCCAATATCACATAATCATAAAGGCCCAATTATGACCCATCGATGGCCCAATTTTCCAAATTAGGCCCAAGTCCCTCACATGGGCCTTACCCTAAAGCCCATCTAAACATTCTAATTCATATGCTTGTTCTTAGATGGCCCATCAATAACCCAATCACCAAAGTCGAATAGAAAAGACCCAACTCAAGGCCCAAGTGAAATTAGGAATTTCACATGAAATGACTATTAGGGTTAAGTGTTCATACTTAACCCATTAAGGATTTAATCCATTAAGTCCAATATTATCTTAGGTTAATTTGCAAATGATTATTAATTAACATTTTAAGTTTACTGAATAATTCAAGTGCGGGTCCCAATCAATCCCCAAAATTAGGGTTTCATGACATTAAGGTTTTCCAAACCCAGTTAGATTTTCCAACCCAATACTAGCCCATTAGGCCCAAAAGTTAAGTCCTTAGATCCATTAGGGTTTATTAGGGCCATTAGGGTTTCACTAATCGGACACCACCCACTACCACCTCGGGTAGCAGTGGTCAACGGCGGCGGCCACCACCTCATGGTGGTGGTTATGGTTCTAGTCCATTTTGTCCAAGCATCCCAAATGAGTCAAAACACAAACAAGGCACACCGCCACCCAACACGACGACTGGTGGTGGTTATAGGTTTTTCTTTGATTATTTCCACACGATTACAACAATACTCAAACACACACACACACATAAAATAACACACACACACACACACTCAGTTGTACTGTGGTGGGAGACGGTGGTACATGGTGGCACCCACCATGGTTGGCGACCATGGTGGTTCTCTTCCACTTCCGATCAAAAGAAAAAGGCGCACACACCCAAAACAACAGCGACACTCGACTTGCTAGGAATAGATGCCACCAACGGCGACAGAAGGAAGTCGGAGAACTTGACCGGATGAACCAACCGCCATGTGGTTTTTCGACCACACACGACGTCCCACGGCAGCGGCGGCTATGTCTTTACCATTTCAGCGCAACGGGGAAACAATCCATGTGGTTTTTCGACCACACACGACGTCCAACGATGTAGTGATGGCGGTGTTTTGATGGCAGAATCGACAGGAGACATGGTGGTGACGGATGAGGCTTTGTGATGGTGGCTGGAAAAAGAGAAGAAGGAGAATGGCAGCTTCCAGTGGTCGCTGTCATCGTTTGCCGATTAGAAACTGCATGGTGGCATCGCCGGTGGTGAAATGAGGCAATAAGGTAGTGCAGCGCTGGAGTTGAAGGAGGGTGAAGGTGAAGTTGGCGGCTGTAGCATCCATTAGATTTAGGGTTTAGGGGTAACGGGTTTATATACCCCGACCCCATAACTTCATTCCATAATTACACATCTAGTCCCTCCTCCTTCCTTTTCTTTCAATTTCGATCCCAAATTTACCATTTCTACCCTAGCTTCATGTAACGCCCCGATTTCAGGTATTGTTTTAATATAAAGTATCTTGATTTCAAGGGCTACTCGACGAGTTGGTTGCTCTACTTGTCGAGTAGCAACGGGTTAGTCCACACGTTTTAATGACCTACTCGCCGAGTCCAAGGAGGGACTCAACGAGTAGGAGCTGGCAGATGAAACCCTAAATCTCGGGGTTTTGCACCTGATTTAAAGGATCAACAGCCTTCCTTTATCCCCCTTATAGTCTTTTGAGAACCAAACCAACCCTAATTCGTGTGTGTGCTTCATTTTGTGTGTTATAAGTTTTGGAAGGTGAATCTTAGTGAGGAACTAGAAGCAAGGAACTTGTGGGGATTAGAAATCTACCTCAGTTAACATCATTTGAAGGTATCAAGTCGTCACCTTTACCTCATTCCTTTCTAGATCTCATTTGGGTGGAGTTTAGGGTATTTTTGGCTTGGTTATTATGATATTGTGGTGTATGAACTAGATCTGAAGTTGCAACTTCAGATCTGGACCCTTCTTGGGTTCTAGGTTCGTAAAGTTTCGAGCTTGGTCCTGCATGAAGCCTTCCTTGAGTGTAAAACTCCATTATAATCCTATATTTGTCATTTAGAGCCTTGCATGCACGTAAAGTTTGCAACTTTACGTGATAAACATGCCTTGGGAAGCTGGATCTACAATATGGAGCCTTAGCATGGCTTAAAAGCATCTGTATGGATGAAGGATTGAAGGGACTCGGTGAGTCGCAAGGTCGACTCGGCGAGTCATATGAAGATGGGCATGAACTCGACGAGTTGATGAACAACTCGGTGAGTCCATTGAAGATTACCTTGGACTCGGCGAGTCGGCTAGGGTTTTTCTCAACCTTTGGACACGTATGAACTCGACGAGTTATAAGGGAACTCAATGAGTCAACCTAGTATTTCACGACTTTTCGAGTTCAGGAAGAACTCGACAAGTCGGTGAACTGCACTTGACGAGTTGGGTCAACATGGACTGTTGACCTTGACTGTTGACTTTAACCTTGACCCAAGGTTGACCAGTTGACCTCTGGGGGTATTTTGGTAATTTGGAGATTTATGGAAAAAGGGTTTTATGGTAACTATAGGTGGTGGAGTTCGTGTTAGTGATTCGAGAGTTTGAGCCTATCATTTTCAGCACAACATTGTGAGGTGAGTTATCCTCACTAAATCAACAGGGTCTAAGGCACCAAGGCCGGCCCTTTATATATTGTATCGGGATTATGGCATGATATGTTTATTGATTACATCCTGGTAGTTAGGACAATGGTATACTTATGCTTAGCGACCTGGTTAGGTCAACGTCCTGGTTATAGGATAATGCTATGTTAGTGACCGGTTAGGTCTGTATCCCGGTTATTGGGATGTTGTTATGATTAGTGATATGTTAGATCAAATTGACTATTATATGATATGAGCTAGCGTATGGTATTTATGTGCATATGTTCGTTGACTGGGGGTTGGGTTGAGGCGGTCCTGCTTTGTGTTGTAGGCCAACATACCCGGGGAGCGGTCCGGATAGGCTGTAGGCCCTGCAAGGCGGTCCAGTCATGCCGAAGGCTCGGGAGCGGTCCAGATAGGTTGTAGGCCCTGTGAGGCGGTCCAATTAGGCTGAAGGCTCATTATGCATGTTGATCTGAAATTGTTATTTGTTGTGGTTATTTTGGTATGGAGTTGGTATTTTGGGGGAGCTCACTAAGCTTTCGGGCTTACAGTTTCAGTTTATTGTTTCAGGTACATCAGGGGACCGCAGCAAGGCGAAGACATGATCGTACCGCTCCTCATAATTGTTTATGTTTCTGGGAAAACTCTGATGTTAGATATTTTGAAAACAACTTTGTAATGATGATTGGTTTTTAAATATTTTGAAAAAGTTTTAAATTGGCATGAAATTTTTGGGTGTTACACTTCAAAAATCCCTTTCAAGTCTAATCCGAAATTTACCCAACAACCCTCCCTCCACAAATCCTTTTCAACACAGGTCCAAAATTTACTCTTTAGTCCCCGCTTCCATAAATCCTTATATATTAAGTCCAAATAATACCAAACACCCCTTGAATTATGAAAATCTTTACAAATTAAGTCCCAAAAATACACTTTAACCCCTGAAGATTCAAATCTTGTCATTTGGCTTCCCGAAACCAACTCCCAGCTAATTATTATTTGGTTTTGGATTATAATAATATTAAATAATAATAATAATAATTACTTCTCATGGTTCCAGGTTCATTATTTAATTATTTTATTTCAAATGGGATGTTACTGTTGGATAAGGTGTCTAAGTCCATAACTATATTTGGTATGTACTTAACCCGACCCGGCATGGTCCATTTGGGTTGCATGACATCATGCATTTGGATAGACTAAATAAGAGAAATAACACTTGTGGTTTATTAATATATTATAAGTTCTAATGTATTAATAGTATTAATTAATTAGTATTGATCAAGAATTAATTTGGAATTAATTAAGTGATCAAAAGATAACTAATTAAATATATGGGTTGATTATGTAAATCATCCATAACTTCTATAGTGGGCTAAAAGGCTCCATGGATTATCAAGTTGGGTTAAACCCATAGGATGCTCCATGGATGTTCCATGAGGGTTACAAACCCATGGATCATGGAACTGAAGAGTCATGTCACATTATGGTTTACATGGTGTAACCCTACATGTGACACACTATATAAAGGACATCATACTCACCAAAATGGGCTACCCTAAGAACAAGATAGGGCAAGTCGATTTATACAAGTGTTATACATACTCTAAAGGTATTCCAAATCATTTGGTGTTGTGTGAAGCATTTGAGGCATCACATTTGGGGTGATAGGCTCTCAAGGTTTTCAAGGAATCAAATCAACTACAAGGTATGTAATTCTAGCCATCTTTTAGATTAAAAGTTCCCCATGTATGCTACATAGGATTATGAACCTTGGAAATCATATTTTGCATGTATTTTAGACAAACATAGATCCAAGGTTTTCTAGGGTTGCATGTACACTTAGGGGTGTTAGAATGCTCAAAACCCATCAATGGTATCAGAGCCTAGGCTTGTTTGTTAAATATTTGATGCAAAATAGTGAAAAAAATCGGTTTTTGACCTGTCTGCACAGGGGACTCGAAGAGTCCATGGGGGGACTCGACGAGTTGGCCAGACATAGTGCAGAATTTCGATTTTTGCTGCTGGAAATGAACTATAAACATCACCATAAACTGTTTTGGTGTTGTAAAACTTGTTTTAGATGGTGTAATGGTTGTTCTAATCCATTTACAATGGCTAATATCAATTTTTCATGATCTTATGTGTTCATATGGTTTTTCTAATCCATTTGCAGGGACTAAGAAGAAGTGAGAATGTGGAGCATGGAAAGATAAACTTGATCATGGGGAATAGGGAAGCTTCACCTGTCACCAAGATTGGAGTTTATTCTTTGTTGCTAAGTAGTGGGTTTACTTTAGATTTGAATAAATGTTGTTATTCGCCAGAAATGGAAAGAAATATCATTTCCTTTCATGCTTTGTACAAACAAGGGTTTACCTTTTCTATTGATAATGAAAATGGTGGAATAAATGCTTTCTTTAATAATGTTCTTTATTTTAAAGCATTGCCTTGTGATGGTGTGTATGAAGCTGTATTTGTTGTAGATAATCTAGGAAATAATGTGTTGTGTATTGATTCTTCGAGTAATAATAACTTGGATAAAGCATCATTATGATATTGTCGTCTTGGACATGTGAGCAAGAAATGCATAGGCCAACTCCAAAAGGATGGGGTCTTAGAGTCATTTGACCTAAAGTCAGATGATAGTTGTGAATCATGCTTATTTGGAAAAATGACAAAGTCACCCTTCACTGGTTCTTGTGCTAGGGGTGAAGGTTTTTTGGATTTGGTACACACGGATGTGTGTGGACCCTTCAAATCTGCCACAAGGGATGATAATCGTTATTATTTGACTTTTACTGATGATTATAGTAGATATGGACATGTCTATTTAATCAAGCATAAGTCAGAGACTTTTGAAAGATTTAAAGAGTTTAAACAGGAAGTCGAGAATCAATTGGGCAGCAACATTAAGATGCTTCGATCCGATCATGGTGGTGAGTATCTTAGTACAAAGTTCCTCGAGTATCTTAAGGAATGTGGGATTATTTCACAATTGACACCTCCTAGGACACCACAACTTAATGGTGTGGTTGAGAGGCGCAATCGAACCTTGTTGGATATGGTTCGTTCCATGGTGAGTCGAGCTTCGCTACCAATCCCATTTTGGGGGTATGCCTTAGAGACTGCCGCCCATATCTTTAATCTGGTCCCTACAAAGAAAGTTGCCAAAACTCCTCATGAGATGTGGACTGGTAAAGTTCCCAAACTAGACCACATCAAGATTTGGGGTTGCGAGGCTTTCGTGAGACTCGAGACTCATGATAAGCTCAAACCTCGAAATGAGAGGTGTATTTTCATCGGCTACCCACATAAATCCTTTGGTTACCTGTTCTACATACCCAGTGACAATGTGGTCTTTGTAGCAAGGAGGGGTGTCTTTCGAGAGAGATAATTCATCAGCCAAGGAAACAGTGGGAGGCAAATTGACCTTGAAGAAATTCAAGAGTCAAGTGGTGAAGGAACTTTAAACCCTAGCACTCAACCTGAGGAGGAAACTCATGCTGAGCCAATTGACAAGTTTGTACCTCTGAGGCATTCCACAAGGGTTAGGACTGCACCTGAGCATTATTATGGTTTCCATATTACTGCGGAAGGCGAGACACTTATCAATGATGAGACATTGGTAAGTCTGGATGAACCTAACAGTTACGCGGAAGCCATGGCAGGCCCCGAGTCTACCAAATGGAAAGAGGCAATGGACAGCGAGATACAGTCCATGTATGACAATCAAGTTTGGAACTTGGTTAACAATTTACCAGGTCGTAAGACAGTTGGGTGCAAATGGATCTTCAAGAAGAAGACCGACATGGATGGTAATTTACACACATATAAGGCGCGACTGGTTGCAAAGGGCTTTTCTCAAACTCCGAGAGTTGATTATGATGAGACCTTTTCACCAGTAGCAAAGATTAAGTCTATTAGGGTTCTGTTAGCCATTGTTGCATTTCATGATTATGAAATATGGCAAATGAATGCCAAAACCGCCTTCCTTAATGGAAGTTTGGCAGAAGATGTTTACGTGAGTCAGCCAAAGGGTTTTATCAGTACAAAATACCCTAATAGAGTGTGCAAACTCGAGAAATCTATTTATGGATTGAAACAAGCAACTCGGTGATGGAATCTTTGCTTTGATGAGAAAGTCAAAGAATTTGGCTTTACGAGGAGTGAAGATCAATCTTGTGTCTATGTCAAGGCTAATGGGAGTATAGTCATCTGTTTGGTACTATATGTGGATGACATACTACTCATAGGAAATGACATCCCAACCTTGCAGAAAGTGAAGTCCTGGCTTGGGAAGTGTTTCTCTATGAAAGACCTAGGAGAAGCTGCCTATATTATGGGGATAAGGATTATGAGAGATCGGAGTAAAAGATGTTGGAATAGTGTCTAAGGCTGCAACTATATTAGGCAAGTATTTGACCCGATTGTGCATGGTCCTTTTGGGTTGCCTTCACCATAGCAACTTGACAGGATGATTTATTTGAGAGAATAAATATTATTAATATATTATGAGAATAATATAAGGAATAATAATATTATTATTTGATTAATATAAGTCATAAATTAATTAGAATTAATTTGGTGACTTAAAGAGATTAATTAAATAAGAGGGTATAAACTGTTAATTGTTTGATAGTTACACTTTGGGCTGTAAATCCTTTATGGATAGGGTTGGACGATTTCTAGGGCTTAGGATAAGCCACAAATTGTCCAAGGGCTTATCTTGGAAAGGATTTGGATTGCTTTGAGTAAAAGATTATCCAGCTAGGGTTTAAGGGTGAAACCCTAGGAGCCTTACAAGTATAAATAGATCCTTGGGGCAAGGGAAATCGGCACCTCTCAAATCATCCTCTTGCTAGTTGGTGTTTGTAAGCCATTAGAGGAGTGACATTTGTGACTCTAAAGCTCCAAGAACTAGAAGATCAAACAAGTGTTTCAAGGTATGCTTCTAACTCTGGTTTTGTATTGTTCTTATACTTTATTAGTTATTAGAAGTCTTGGATCGAATGCATGTTTAATTAGAGAAACCTAGATCCAAGCATTAGGGTTTGTATGTGCACATAGGAATGTTCATATGGTACAAAACCCATCAGTGGTATCAGAGACTGGTTGGTTTCTATTAAATTGATGCTTGGTTATTTGTTTCTTGCTTGCAAAATTCGAATTTTGTGGTTCTGAGTCATGGAATCGGCGAGTCCCATGGTGGACTCGGCGAGTTGGCCTGACTCGGCGAGTCCAATTGGGCACTCGGCGAGTCCGAGCGTCAGGAAGAGCCAAAATCGGGATTTTTTGATATTTATCTTATGGAAACTTGCCTTTATCATATTAGATCAACCCTAATCCGATTTTTTGATATATATGACTATAATCTTGATCTAATTGAAGATATCTATCAATTAATAAAATATTTAATTTCCTTATGTGATAATTAATTAATTATTTTGATTAAATTGGTAAATTATTAAGCAAGAAATCATTAAATAAATCAAATATGGATAATTATGGAATTAATTGTTAATTAAGATTATTTGTTATTTGATCCTCCATGTTTTAAATGTTTAAAACTTGCCCTCAAGTTTTGAAATTTATGTTTTGTGATTAAAAGTTTAATTTAGACAATTTAAATTTCAAACCCTAGAATTTTACAAGTTTAAAATCCAACCCTATACTAATATAATATTATAAGATATATATATATATATATATATATATATATATATATATATATATATATATATAATTAAAATGCTAGTCGTACCGTTAGTAGGCCTCATTCACGAAGCCGGTCTATAAGGTGGGTATAAGGTTGCTGCCTATAAAATGACGCTTAATGGGTGTACACTCTCACCCACCGCTTGCTTGATCGGTGGAGGGTCGTTATCCGAACGGGTAGGATAGGGCAACCTCATCTCTTCATTAAAAGTATAATATGAAATACAAAGTAACTACATGTTTTTCAAAAATTTCCCAATCTTAGTTACTTTAGCAAAAGTGAATTGATGCAATCCCATGAAATTACACTTTGCACCCTTGCTAAGAAGTTAGTGGAGCGTGTGTGGTTTACCGGCACACTAATTGGTTCTAAGAAAAGGTGGCGAAGGGTGATTCATTGTTTATCATAGTTCGATGGAGCGTGTGTGGTTTACCGGCACATCGAATAGGTGATCGTCACAATGAAGGCACCATGTAAATTTGCATGGTAATCCACCCGCTTTGTGATCCTCGGTATCCCAGTCACAAACAAGAGGGGCATATCGAGATTTAAACATACCATTGAAAAGTTTCAATGAATCTCATCCAAACCTAGGAATTCTCAATACATTTAGAACTTAAATTTATGTTTTGTGGTGGAGAATTAGTGAATCGTCATTCACTTACCTTCAAATTGTTTGCATGTTAGATTACGGCATCCCTTTTCTAATATGTAAATATTGTTGTTGGATCCTAGCCCTAATTTTCTTATTGGGTGATAACTAGGGATTCATATTCTAATCTATCTTTGTCCTTTCTATTTGTAGATGTCGAACGCAAACAACGCTGCTGCTTGTTCATTCACATTGATGAGCCTTTGTCAAAAGGTCACTTTCGATGGGACGAACTTTAGCGAATGGATAAGATACATTCGCACTATTGCTCGCTATGAGGACAAGGAGTATGTCCTCGATGAGAAGCTCGAGAAAATCAACCTTGAAATCGCTACTCCGACGGAAATGACCGCTTTTGAAACTCACGAGTGTGATGCAACGAAGGTGCATTGCATCATGATAGCCACTATGAACTCCGAATTCCAAAAGTCCTATGAGGACATGTACCCGTACGAGATGCACCAAGACTTGTTGGAGAGATACCACCAAAACGCAAGACAAGAGCGTTATGAGATTTTCACTAACATGATTTTCGTTAAAATGGGTCATGAAGAGTCTCTTACCGTGCACCTGCAAAAGATGCAAAGGTATGTCGACCGTCTTCGCAAGTTGAATGTTGACTTTGGGGAAGACTTGGCGATCGACATGGTGCTTCACTCTTTGCCTCCAAGTTACAATCAATTTAGGATGACCTACCACATGAACAAAAAAGAGGTCACCCTAAGCAAGCTCCAAGGTCTCTTGAGGGTCGCTGAGAGCAACTTCAAGGACAAGTCTGTTGCACCAACTCCCAATCCACCCGTTGCTCCTGTTTTGGCTATTGGACAAGGAAGGGGAAAGAAGAGGAAGGCTTCGTCTAAGAACCATCGCAAGGTTAAGCCCCGAGATGGTGCCTCTTCTAGTGGGACCAAAGTTGATCCTGCTAAACCCTGCCCTAACCCAAAAGAGGCAAAGTGCCACCACTGCCGCAAGATAGGACATTGGAAGAGAAGCTGCCCAGAGTACCTGCAAGCCATCAAGGAAGGAAAGATCAAGCCGTCTTTCACAGGTATATACACAATTAAATCTAACGATTCATCTCATGCTATTTCTTGGGTTCTTGATACCGGTTGTGGTTACCACATTTGTTCTAATGTGCAGGGACTAAGAAGAAATAGGGATGTGGTGCCTGGAAGGATAAATCTAATCATGGGGAACAGAAGATCGTCGCCTGTGACCAAGATTTGAGTGTATTCTTTAGTGCTTAGGAATGGTTTATCTTTAGATTTGAACAATTGTTGCTATTCGCTAGAAATGGTTAGAAACATCATTTCATTTCATGGTTTGGTTATACAAGGTTTTAGATTTTCTTTTAATAATGAGAATGGTTCTATTTTGGCTTATCTAAATGGTGTCTTTTATTTTGAATCTATACCATGTAATGGAATTTATGAAACCGTTATAATTGTAGATAACTTAGGAAATGATGTTTTATGCATGGATTCTTCCAATAGTATGGATAGAGCATCCTTGTGGCATTGTCGTCTTGGACATGTCAACAAGAAGCGCATAGCCCAACTCCAAAAGGATGGAGTGTTGGAGTCATTCGACCATAGGGAAGATGACACATGCGAGTCTTGTTTACTTGGAAAGATGACTAAGTCACCCTTCACAAGTACGTGTGAAAGGGGTGAGGGTCTATTGGACCTAATACATACCGATGTATGTGGACCGTTTAGATCAACCACGAAGGATGGGAACCGCTTCTATGTGACTTTTACCGATGACTATAGTAGATATGGGTATATCTACTTAATCAAGCAAAAGTCAGAAACTTTTGAAAAGTTCAAAAAGTTCAAGAATGAAGTGGAGAATCAATTGGGCAGGAAAATCAAGATGCTTCGATCCGATCGAGGAGGAGAGTACCTAAATCTTGATTTCCACGATTATCTCAAGGAGTGTGGAATAGTTTCACAATTGACGCCACCTAGGACACCACAATTGAATGGTGTGGCAGAAAGGCGTAATCGAACCTTGTTGGACATGGTTCGCTCTATGATGAGTCGTGCCTCACTATCAATCTCTTTTTGGGGGTATGCCTTAGATACTGCCGTCCATATCCTTAACCGAGTCCCTACTAAAAAGGTTGCCAAAACACCTCACGAGATATGGACAGGGAAAGCTCCCTCGTTGACACATATCAAGGTTTGGGGTTGCGAGGCTTTCGTAAGACGAGATACTCACGACAAGCTCGAACCTCGTAGTGAGCAATGTATTTTCATCGGCTACCCGCAGAAATCCTTTGGATATCTCTTCTATAGATCGAAGGACAATGTTGTCTTTGTTGCGAGGAGAGGAGTTTTCCGAGAGCGAGAACTCATAAGCCAAGGAGACAGTGGGAGGCAAATCGAGCTTGAAGAGATTCAAGAATCGATAGATGAAGGAACCTCTACCGCTGGCACTCAACCCGAGGAGGAAACTTCGGTTGAACCGATTGATGTATCATTACCTCTTAGACGTTCCGAAAGAGTTAGAGTTCAACCCCAGTTATATGGTTTTCATATTACAACCCAAGGGGACACGTATATTAGTGATAGTACACTAGTAAACCTTGATGAACCTAATAGCTATAAGGAAGCCATGGCAGGCCCGGAGTCTGCAAAATGGAAAGAGGCAATGGATAGAGAGATCCAATCCATGTATGATAACCAAGTTTGGAATTTGGTTGATAATGTGCCCGGACGTAAGACCGTTGGGTGCAAATGGATCTTCAAGAGAAGACCGACGTGGATGGAAAAGTACACACGTATAAGGCGCGATTGGTTGCGAAGGGCTTTACTCAAACTCCAGTAGTTGACTATGATGAGACCTTCTAACCAGTTGCGAAGATAAAGTCTATTAGAGTGATGCTAGCTATTGCCGCATTTCATGATTATGAGATTTGGCAAATGGATGTCAAGATCGCTTTCCTTAACGGAAAGTTGGTTGAGGATGTTTACATGGCTCAGCTAGAGGGGTTTGTGGATCCGAAGCATCCGAATAGAGTGTGTAAGCTTAAGAAGTCCATTTATGGACTTAAGCAAGCATCTCGCAGATGGAATCTTTGCTTCGATGAGAAAGTCAAAGAGTTTGGATTTATACGTAGCGAAGATGAATCGTGTGTATATGTCAAAGCCATTGGGAGTATAATAAGCTTCCTCTTTCTATATGTCGATGACATATTACTCATAGGAAACAACGTCCCGACTCTGCAGGAGGTTAAGTCCTGGCTCGGGAAGTGCTTCGCTATGAAGGACCTTGGAGAGGCTTCTTATATTTTGGGAATAAGGATAGTAAGAGAAAGAAGTAAGAGACTAATAAGACTTAGTCAGAACACTTACTTAGAGAAGGTACTAAAACGTTTTAGTATGGAAAACTCGAAGAAGGGAGAATTACTGATACAAAGTAATGCCAAGTTGAGTAAGACTCAAAGTCCGAGTACCGAAGCTGAAATAGCAGAAATGAGCCGAGTACCATACGCTTCCGCAGTTGGCTCAATCATGTATGTTATGACTTGTACTCGCCCTGATGTAGCCTTTGCTTTGAGCATGGTTAACAGATATCAAGGGAATCCTGGCAGAGCCCATTGGATTGCGGTTAAAAATATCTTTAAGTACCTTCGGAGGACGAAGGAATGGTTCTTAGTCCTCAGAGGGAGTGATGAATTGAAGGTGTGAGGGTATAGTGACGCCAGCTTTCAGACCGACAGGTACAACTACCGTTCGCAGTCGGGCTGGGTCTTTACCCTAAAGGGAGGAGCAGTAACTTGGAAAAGTTCCAAGCAGGAAATCGTAGCTGATTCAACACGTGCGAATCAGAGTACATTGCAGCGAGCGAAGCGTCGAAGGAGGCAATATGGTTGAAGAACTTCATCGGTGATCTTGGAGTTGTACCTGCCATAAAGGAGCCCATGGAAATTTTCTGTGATAATGAAGGAGCGGTTGCCTTGACCAAGGAACCGAGGGATCATGGTAGATCTCGACATATCGACAGAAAATATCACTTTATTAGACATCGTGTAGAAGAAGTACAACTTGTAGTGAAGAGGATATCATCTGAAGATAACCCAGCAGATCCGCTTACAAAGGGACTGAAGAGGATTAAGCACTTGCAGCATGCTAGGAGTATTGGGCTGAAGGATGATTGATGTGTGTGAAACAAACTAGTTTTAATCCTACTAACTTAGACACAAAATAAACACACGAAAGGCAGTGTACCTATCGATTAGTAATATAGTTCAAGCAAGTAGGGTATCGAACACAGGGAACGGTAAACAATTAAAATAAATGCTAATATTATCTAAAGAAAACAAATAACAAAAAGGGGTTTTCTCTAGTTTTACAAGACTAGAAACTTAATTAGAATAAGCAACACACAAATTAACTAACTAGCAACTAAAACAATTAATTACCAACTAAATTCATAGTAAAGAGGACTTCTGTTTAGGTACGACTCATTTGTTCCCATAGATGATTTTAATGTATCGGATTAATTCTTCATTGGCTACCGATTAAGATAATTAGGTTCACGTTTGCTATTCCTAATTCTTAGAAAACAAATTAATTCAAGCAATGGCCAGTTGTCTAAATTAACGGGTTTCCTAGATTATTGATTCGAGTTAAGTAAGACTTGTAATGGTTAATTAAATTGGCCCTTCAATTAACCTCTTGTCGATGTTCATCCAACAAGCTTACACATTAACTTACCTATCTTCTAGTTAATTCTAGTTTCACGTTCGTTATTCCTAGACATACAACTATGTGGTCACAATAAATCATATGAAATTAATAACTAAGAGATGTTCATACAACTTAATTACTGATTTATTAACAGAAGAATAGTTATTGTCAACACATAAGGTTCTTTAACAAGCTTAACAAAACATAATTACCAATTAAAATTAATCCTACTCAAATAATCAATCCATGTTCACAAAATTGTCTACCCTAACAGAAGAATAAGTTTTTAGCTCATGATTGTAGTAAACATAAACTCAAAAACGAAATCAAAGTATGTAAACATGATTCAAATCAAAAAGTTACTAAGAATAAACCAAAATTGTCTTGATTCTCTTCACAATTGAATGTAGGGTTGATTCTTCAGTTCCTCACGACCTAGCAACACTTCCAATCGTTTCTCAGCCTCCTAGGGTTTCTCTCCATGCTATGATATCGATCTGAAAGTCCCTTTATATAGATTTTCACAAAACAGAGGCTACTCGGTGAGTCCAGTGACCTACTCGCTGAGTACATCACTTAAAACCCGTGTACGGCAAGTCAGTGCGTCCAGAATCGCGAAAGTTCGATACAACTTTCCGAGTAATCGACCCTACTCGCCGAGTACGTTTCGAATCAGCATTTTCTCAAAACACGAAAGTAGTCCGAAATTGTGTGTAATTTTCAGAACATTTTGAATCTCATCAATCAAAGTTACGGTTCATGAGATATGGCCAAAACACTGACGAGGGGTCAAGCTGTCCAGCAACATCCTTCTTTCTTCAAAATCCAAGATCCAAGCTTCCAATCGCTAGTTCCGCTTCATTTTCCTTTCGAGCATGTCTTTGTTGCTGAAAGTGAAATATTTAAGCTAATTAAGCACCTTTGGTTCATTATTTGAGATAAAATTAACATAAAGTATTAAGATCATGCATGATTTTTATGACTAAATATGCCCATATCAATGATATTAGCATAGATTAGATAGTAGTAGAAACATGTAATAGATAAATGTAATTAACATTTGATGATTAAATAAAGGAGTATTATTTATGAGTAATGTTACTGTCTTGTGTTAATTGTTTAACTATTGTTTCATTTTTGCATGTTTTGACTTCCAGAATAATTGAGTTTATTAAGAATAATCGAATTATTCAAATTGTACACAATCGTTCATATGTTGGAAGTAGATATGAATGAAGATTGTCATGAATCAGTGTGTAGATTGTCTAAATGGTTTTAGACATAGCAAAAGGGTTGCTGCAATGTTCATGAGTGCTTATGAACTGGTTTTTAGCATTGGAACAAACCCGTGCTTCCTGGAATCACCTTATGGAATATGATATAAAAGGGTGATCTCAAGACGATAATATCATATAGTCTTAAAACCTAGATATATGGTTTGTTATTTGTTAATTGGTTGTACATTGATAATGCGAAAACGCATCAGTAACTCGGTGTTATAAAACGCATTGTTGTGTATAGTTGATTAATGAATAAGTAAATGCATATAAGTCGAAGTTTATCTGTTACTTTTATCCCAAGAGGGTAAAAGCGATATCTCGGCCGCTCGATGATTTGATTTGACTTATGTGTCGGGCCCGGTTAGAACTAAATTGATGTGTTCGATTAAGTTCTATGTCAAATGAATCGGAGATCGAGAAACCAAAATGCTAGACAAATTATTCCATAGAATTGTCAGCATGATATCTAACAGAGGATTGTACGATCCCTTATCTAAAGGACAAGATTGATTAGATCAGAGTTTGACAGCGTCTTTGAGAGCTACGATTGCAAATCGAATTGTACTTGTGCATATAGTTACTAGACTTATCCAAGTGGGAGACTGTTGGAATAGTGTCTAAGGCTACAACTATATTAGGCAAGTATTTGACCCGATTGTGCATGGTCCTTTTGGGTTGCCTTCACCATAGCAACTTGACAGGATGATTTATTATGAGAGAATAAATATTGTTAATATATTATGAGAATAATATAAGGAATAATAATATTATTATTTGATTAATATAAGTCATAAATTAATTAGAATTGATTTGGTGACTTAAAGAGATTAATTAAATAAGAGGGTATAAACTGTTAATTGTTTAATAGTTACACTTTGGGCTGTAAATCCTTTATGGATAGGGTTGGACGATTTTTAGGGATTAGGATAAGCCACAAATCGTCCAAGGGCTTATCTTGGAAAGGATTTGGATTGCTTTGAGTAAAAGATTATCCAACTAGGGTTTAAGGGTGAGACCCTAGGAGCCTTACAAGTATAAATAGACCCTTGGGGCAAGGGAAATCGGCACCTCTGTTAAAGCAAAGAAACCCTGGCTAATTTCTTCCTTCTCCTATCTCTCTCAAATCATCCTCTTGCTAGTTGGTGTTTGTAAGCCATTAAAGGAGTGACATTTGTGACTCTAAAGCTCCAAGAACTAGAAGATCAAACAAGTGTTTCAAGGTATGCTTATAACTCTGATTTTGTATTGTTCTTATACTCTATTAGTTATTAGAAGTCTTGGGTCCAATGCATGTTTAATTAGAGAAACCTAGATCCAAGCATTAGGGTTTGTATGTGCACATAGGAATGTTCATATGGTACAAAACCCATCAAAAGACTAATTAGACTTAGTCAAAGTACCTACTTGGATAAGGTGCTGAAGAGGTTTAGCATGCAGGACTCCAAGAAAGGAGAGTTACCCATCCAGAGTAACGCCAGACTGAGTGAAACTTAGAGCCCGAGTACTGAGCCCGAGATAGCAGAAATGAGAAAAGTACCTTATGTTTTTGCTGTAGAATCGATCATGTATGCTATGACTTGTACTCGACCCGATGTAGCCTTTGCTTTGAGCATGGTTAGAAGATATCAGGGAAATCGTGGCAAGGCACACTGGACCGCGGTAAAGAATATCCTCAAGTACATGTAGAGGACTAAGGACTGGGTCCTTACCCTCGGTGGGAGTGATGACTTGAGAGTTGTAGGGTATAGTGTTGCTAGCTTTCAGACTGATAAGGATAATTTCTGCTCTCATTCAGGATGGGTCTTTACCTTAAACAGAGGAGCAATCACTTGGAAGAGTTCCAAGCGGGAGACAGTGGCTAATTCAACTTGCGAATCAGAGTATGTAGCAGCAAGCGAGGCAGCAAAGGAGGCGATATGGCTGAAGAACTTCATTGGAGACCTTGGAGTTGTACCAGCTATAAAGGAGCCAACGAAAATTTTTTGTGATAGGGAAAGTGCAGTTGCCTTAGCCAAGGAACCAAGGGATCATGGGAGATCCAGACATATCGACAGAAAATACCATTTCATCAGACATCGAATAGAAGAAGGACTCCTCGTGGCAAAGAGGGTATCATCGGATGAGAACCCAACAGATCCCCTCACGAAGGGACTGAGTAGGGTTAACCATCTCCAGCATGCTCGGACCATAGGGCTGAAGGATGATATTAGTTTTAGTAGTTAGATAATTTTGAAATTTATAAAGTGTAATTGACATTTGATGATGAATAAAAGTTGTGTTTATTTATGAGTAAAGTGTTGCTATCTCTTTTCAATCGTTTCATAGTATTTCTTCTGCATGTTTTGACTTCCAGAATAATTATGTTTGGTATATCATATTATTCGAATCTCCACAGTCGGTCATATGTTGGACGTAGGTATGAATGAAGACCGTCATGAGCTGGTTGCAGAGGTCTAAGTTGTTGGACATGGCTACAACACTCATGAGTGCTCATAAGTTCTGAGCATTGGACTCAAGCCACACTCACTGGTATTACTTCATGGAATTTATCTCGAGTGCTCATGAGACGGTAATATCATATAAGTCTTCAAACCTAGAGATATGACTTGTTGTTTATGAGTTGGTTATGCATTGATCGTACAAAACCACATTGGTAACTCGATGTTATAAAACGTACTTTTGTGTGTGATTCAACAAGTGATAGAATAAGCATATGAGTCTAAGTTTATCTGTTCCTTCTTGGATTAGAAGCGATATCTGGGCCCCTCGATGATTCTGTTTTGACCTATGTATCGGGCCTGGTCAGAACTAAATTGATGTGTTCAATTAAGTTCTTTGTCAAACAAATCGGAAATTGGGAAACAAACTGATAGATAATAAGTAAGACATTGTTCCATGTATTTGTCCGGCTGATATCTAGAACAGAGGATTACATGTTCACTTATCTAAAATGGCGTATCATCATCTTCTCAGTTCCGAGAGACCTTGAAAGAGTTATGATTGTTGATCGGTTCCTGAAGTCATACTTACAGATATAGTTATTAGACTTATCCAAGTGGGAGACTGTTGGATAAGGTGTCTAATTCCATAACTATATTTGGTATGTACTTAACCTGACCCGGCATGGTCCATTTGCGTTGCATGGCATCATGCATTTGGATAGACTAAATGAGAGAAATAAAACTTATGGTTTATTAATATATTATAAGTTCTAATATATTAATAGTATTAATTAATTAGTATTAATCAAGAATTAATTTGGAATTAATTAAGTGATCAAAAGATATATAATTAAATATATGGATTGATTATGTAAATCATCCATAACTTCTATAGTGGGCTAACAGGCTCCATGGATTATCAAGTTGGGTTAAACTGTGACATCCCCTAATTTCTCGGCCAGAAAAGACCGATTCAATTTATGCTTTTTAAAATAAAATCAGAGAAATCTTTTTAAAAGATGTTGCAGAATTGGTCCCCAAACAAAATATGATATAAGTTTATCAAAACCCTTCATTAAGAAGGTATATTTTTTCCATATATATCAAAACCTCGGGATGTCATGTTCCGATATATATATCAAAAGCATAAACAAGACATTATAAGCCTTTCTACAGTTATTTACAACTACTGGCCTATAATCCAAAAATCTCTCGTCGTACTCCGACTATGCTCGGGGTCCATTACCTGTAACATAAAAAGCTGAGTGGGTCAGGCTTGGGAGCCTGGTGAGCATATAGGGTTTTCAACCCACAATAATAATAAACTTACTAAGTTCATCAATCAACAATAACCGTGATTACCCGTTCCCGTTATCCTCACTTTATGTCCCTAAACACTTGTCACAAGGGACCTAGCTTAAAGAATATCATCAGGATGGACACTACTGCTAAGGGGTTTCCTCAGTCATACATGTCCTAAAGGCAACCATGAGGGGGATGGAGTACAGCGAATGAACACTCTCAGTTCATTAACACCTACAGGTTGCGGACCTGCTAATGTTTCCCACTGGACTGTCTAGAAAGTCCGTGGTCGTCATCCAAACTTCGCTAGATGACTGGATCTCAAAACTCATCGAGGCCTCTCATCAATTTTATTTATCACACATCACAATCTACCCATGTTCTACCCAACATATTTGTAGATAAAAAATACTTATACAGCTTAAAACTTGTATAAAACATCAACACAACAATCACCTCAAATAAACAATTAATATATTTACACATAGCACGTATTATAAGGTAAATACTTAATATCTATGTGTAAAATGAAAGTGACTATACACTCACATGATTTGATGATAATCGGGCAGCAATTTGTTTCCTAAAACAATCGTTTCTAATAAAACCGAGAGTTTTATTGAGAAACCGGGCTTTGCAAATGTCGGGCTTCGAAACCGAAAAGATAAATTTTCCGGGCTTCTCGGGCACTTCGTGGCGTATTCCGGGGCTTATAATTGATACCGGGGCTTCGGGGGTTGATAATATGAAAGAAATGTGGACAAAGGGGCTAAAAATGACAAGTTTTCAAAATACCCCCGGGAGGTCTCGCACCCTTCTATTTATAGGGAAGAGCTTCTGATCGGACGGCTGAGAAGGAACCACATCTCGCAGATCCGAGGGTTCGCAGGCGAAGGCTTGCACGAGGGCTGCGCGTGCGAAGGGCTGCTGGCAGTCTGTGATTGGTCCAAGGTGTGTGTCCGATGCGCAGGTGGTAAGCATGTGCGAGGGTCTCGGTGGCACTCGCTGATTGGACTGCGGAGTCGTCTTACACGTGCGAGGCTCGGACTAGGCTGCACACGCGTCGCTCCTCGGATGTGCCACGACTTCGGATGACTCAGCAGCTCGGTGACTCAGCAGGTTGGTGACCCAGCAGCCTGGTGACTCAGCAGGACACGTGGCACTTTTTCAGCGAGGATGACGTGGCAACTCGTGACTATGCGAATTTTCTCGATTTTCGCGCTAAAACTTCTAAAATCCATAACTTTCGCATACGAGCTCCGTTTTTGACGTTCTTCATATGTACGCGTAGCTAAAATTATGCTCTACAACTTCCGTTTAGACTTCGTCGGCTAATTTTGAATTTAAATTTTATATTATTATTTTTAACAGACCGGGACAGGAAATCCGTTAAAAAATCATAACTTCTTCATCCGACCTCCGTTTTCGTCAGAATTATTACCGTTGTGCTCCTAATGACGAGACCTTCAATTCTCGTTTAGGTTGTGTCGGCTAAAAAGTGCTCGATCTAAAATTCGAGTTTTTAGCTGTCTACTGCTAAGCTGAAACTTCGAAAAATCATAACTTCCTCATACGAAGTCAGATTTGGGCGTTCTTTTGATCGAACTTCTCGGTTTAACGAATACTACAACTTTCGTTTAGATTACTAAGGCTAAAAAGTAGTTTATCGAAAACTCACTTTTTACGACATTCAGCACCTTGTCGGTTTTGTCGCGAAACTTCGACAGGTCATAACTTCTTCGTTATAACTCGGATTTTGATATTCTTTATATCCCCAAAATCCTTGTTTCGACCACTACAACTTTATGTAAAGATATCTGATTTATCTCACACTTTAATTTTGACGCTTATTTTTATTCTTAATTAATTCAGCCCCAATAATTAAGCATAAAACACATAATTCACATAATATTCACATAATTCCTTTTCATTTCTTCAAAATGAGTTACAAAGGTTAACCTAAACTATCAACTCAATATAAATGTCTAGGCTAGAAACACGAGTGTTACAATTCTCTCCCCCTTAGGATGATTCCGTCCCCGGAATCACATATCACCAAACAACTGCGGGTAGCGACTCATCATGTCACTCTCCGTTTCCCAAGTGAGATTTGGTCCATTCGTATGTTTCCAGCGCACAAGCACTAAATCGACCATCTTGCGTCGTAACTTCATAGTCTTACGGTCAACGTTTGCCTCAGGTTCTTCGATCAACCTCTTGTTTTTATCCAACCTTAACTCAGAAATCGGAATTTTGTCGGGCACATCTCCCGTGAACTTTCTCAAGTAACACACATGAAAGGTGATATGAATACCCTCCGGTTCTTCCGGTAACTCTAGCTTGTAAGTTTGATTCCCGATCCTCTGAAGAACTTTAAATGGTCTAATAAACCTTGGACTCAACTTTCCTCATTTCCCAAATCTTATAAGTCCCTTCCGCGGCGAGACTTTAAGTAAAACTGAATCTCCAACTTCAAAGGTTATCGGTTGTCTTTTCTTGTCAGCATAACTCTTTTGTCGATCTTTAGCAGCTAACATCCTTTCCCTTATCACTTTCAACTTTTCAACAGTCTCATGGACTATTTCAGGTCCCATAAACTGCTTTTCCCCAGCTTCCAGCCAACATGATGGCGTTCGACACTTTTCCCCATACAAGGCGTGATAAGGTGACATCTTAATGCTTGAGTGGAAACTATTATTATAAGAGAATTCTACTAAAGGTAAGTGTTCATCCCAGTTACCTTGGAATTCTAGGGTACATGCTCTCAGCATATCCTCCAATGTTTGAATCGTTCGTTCGCTCTGACCATCGGTTTGCGGATGGTAAGCTGTACTCAAACACAACTTGGTACCCAATTCCTCTTGTAGACTCCTCCAAAATCTCGAGGTAGAACGGCTATCACGATCGGACACAATCGTTAATGGAACACCGTGAAGCCTCACAATTTCCTTCACGTAAGAATTCGCAAGTTTATCCATAGACCACTTCTCTTTGGCTGCTATGAAATGCGCACTCCTAGTGAAGCGATCAATGACCACCCAAATCATGTCGTGACCGTTCCTTGTTCTGGGCAGTTTAGTCACAAAATCCATGGTGATGTCTTCCCATTTACCCATGGGTACGGGTAAAGGTTCTAAACTCCCATATGGTTTCTGATGCTGTGCCTTAACCCTAGCACAAGTTACACACTCGGCCACATACTTAGCAACATCGAGCTTCATCGTCGACCACCAATAATAGGGATTTAAATCCCTATACATTTTTGTACTGTCGGGATGAATTGAGTACATGGTCTTGTGAGCTTATTTCATCAAAAGATCTCTTACTCTGCCCGTCTTAGGTACCCAAATCCTATCTTGGAATACCTTCAACCCTTGGTTGTTTGTACCGAACACTAATGTTTTGCCCAAACGTTCTTCCTTTCGGTCATTTTTCTCTAAAGCTTCCTCTTGAGCTTTCTTTATACTTTCCACAATTGTCGAGACAACTTCAATTCTCAACACTCTTGGCCTTTTCTTTTCAAGGTTTACCTTCCGACTGAGAGCATCAGCAACAACATTTGCTTTACCAGGGTGGTAAAGTATCTCACAGTCGTAGTCCTTGAGTAACTCTAGCCAGCGTCGTTGCCTCATGTTCAATTCCTTCTGATTAAAGAGATATTGGAGACTCTTATGATAAGTGAAAAGTTTACACTTTGTGCCATAAAGATAATGCCTCCATATCTTTAAGGCGAATACTATCGCTGCCAACTCCAGATCATGAGTGGGGTAGTTCTTTTCATGTTCCTTCAATTGCCTCGATGCATACGCGATCACTTTATCCCTTTGGGTCAGAACACAACCTAACCCAACTCCAGATGCATCGCTATAAACTGCGAAGTCATCAAATCCTTCAGGCAATGAAAGAATCGGTGCTTCACACAATCTCTTCTTCAACTTCTCAAAGGCTTCCTTATGCTTCTTATTCCAAGCATAAGTAGCTCCTTTTTGGGTCAAAGCTGTTAGTGGAGTAGAAATCGAAGAAAAGCCTTGGATAAACCTTCGGTAATATCCAGCTAATCCTAAAAAGCTTCGAATCTCCGTAGGACTTTTTGGTTGTTCCCACTTCATTACTGCTTCAATCTTTGCTGGGTCAACCATTATTCCTTCTTGGTTAACCAGATGACCTAAAAATTGGACTTCTTGAATCCAAAATTCACATTTGGAGAACTTTGCATATAGCTTCTCCTTTTTCAGGACTTCTAGCACTTCACGCAGATGCTTTTCATGCTCCTGCTTTCTCTTCGAATAAATCAATATGTCGTCTATGAATACTATCACGGATTTATCTAGGAATGGTTTACAAAACCTATTCATCAAATCCATGAAAGCTGCTGGGGCATTGGTTAGTCCGAACGACATAACCAAAAATTCATAGTGTCCATATCTTGTAATAAAAACAGTCTTTTCGTTATCCTACTCTCTCACCTTTAGTTGATGGTATCCCGACCTAAGATCGATCTTCGAGAAATAGCTCGAACCCTGCAACTGGTCGAACAAGTCATCGATCCTTGGCAACGGGTACTTGTTCTTTATCGTCACTTTGTTCAGCTCTCTGTAATCGATGCACATTCTCATGCTTCCGTATTTTTTCTTTACAAATAACACAGGGGCTCCCCAGGGTGATGAACTAGGTTGAATGAAACCTTTGTCCAATAACTCCTGAAGTTGTGTCATAAGTTCTTTCATCTCTGTTGGTGCTAATCGATATGGTGTTTTTGCTATCGGCGTCGTTCCTGGTAACAAGTCGATACAAAATTCTACTTGTCGATCAGGGGGCAATCCGGGAAGATCTTCGGGAAAGACTTCCGGATAATCACACACCATCGAAATATTCTGCACCTCCTTCTTTTCCATCTTAGCATCGATCATGAACGCTAGATATGATGTACATCCCTTGGCCAAACACTTTCTGGCTTTCATTAAGGAAATGATTCCAGAGTTTACTCTGCGTTTGTCTCCATACTCCATAAACGACTCTTTCCCTGGCGGGTTTACTTTTACTATCTTCTTTCTACATAATATTTCTGCATCGTTGGCGCTAAGCCAATCCATTCCTAAAACTATGTCGAATCCATTTAACTCGATAGGCAATAATTCCTCGTGGAACTTATTCCCATCCAAGTCAATGAGGATGTTTTTCATACGATGGCTAACAGGTACAATCATGCCACTAGCAATCTCGACTAATAAGGCATTAACTAGCCTATCTACAGGCAAAGCTA